>NW_026999179.1:0-247141 GCF_035044405.1 Drosophila montana
GCTTGTTGTCTCTTTGATTGGATAATTATTTCACAATGCTTTTTATTTCCGTATTTATTTTATAAAACATAATTGTCTGTTTGGCTGGCTCGAGGTCCGGGGTTTATTTTTTTATCCAAGACAAAATGAAAACGCAATTTGTTTGAATTTAACCAATATATTTCGGCTGCACTTCGGCAACCGTCTTCAGGGCACTAACACAAAAACAAAAAACAATTTACATTAAGATACATTAAATTAAGTTAAAACAATTACTAAAACAATTTCAAAAAATTTAAAAAAAAATTTTAAAAAAACATGCATTGTTTTACACGTCTGCGCTCTTTGACGTGGAGATTGAAACTGTTTGACAATTCAATAGACGTCTGTGTAAGTAGTGAGCGCAGTTTTTGGTGTCTTTTTTGTAGTTTAGTCGTCTGTTGTTTGGTGTGTTTATTATGTGTAACATTTCTAATGTATGTCTTTTGTTATAGTGTTGTTCTTGTTGTAAAATTGTAGTCTCATCGAAATTTGGCGTGTGGTTGCTTTTCATACAATGGGTGCTGTTTTTTGTATATTATTTGATGTCTTCATTTTAAGTCCGATTTGTGTTGAGGTTTTTTTGTTTTTAGCTTGGATTTTGTTGTGCCGATGTCTATCGGTTCCCCATCATATGGACTATGTAAATACATTATAAAAATATTAAGAAACTTGACAACGGACTCTAAATACAACATTAAGAATTCGTTAGAGTTCAAAGACAGAGTAAACAACGCTACTATCAGGGAAGACGAAATATTAGTATCTTTTGACGTAGTATCCCTGTTTTACAGCATACCAATAGAATTGGTACTGGACACAATAAGACGAAAATGGACTAAATTGGAGGAACACACAACTATACCTAAGCAATTATTTATGGAATTAGATAAATTCTGTATTCAAGAGAATAGATATTTTAATATGACGACAAAATATACATACAGTTGAAAGGAATGCCAATGGGATCACCCCAGTAATAGCGGACAGAATAATGGAAGAACTGTTGGACAATATTACTGATAAATTGACAACAAAACCAAAACTTCTGACAAAATATGTAGATGACCTTTTTGCTGTAACGGAAAAAACAGAAGTAGAAAGCATTCTAAAAAAATTAAATTCGTTTCACAAACACATAAAAATCACAGTGGAACTAGAACAAGACGGGAAACTACCATTTTTAGACACATTGGTAAACAGAGTGGATAACTCACTCAAAATTAAGTGGTATATGAAACCCATAGCATTTGGACGAATACTAAACTTTAACTCTAATCACCCAAAAAGTATGATTATAAATACAGCACTAAGCTGTATGAGAAGAATGACAAACATATCGGACGCAATATACCATAAAGAAATTGAACACGAAATCAAAAATATATTGACCATAAATGACTTCCCGAAGAATATAATTAGAACATTATTTAAAAGACAACATATCAGAACACAAAAGCCAACAGAATCTCCAAAAATATACAAATCTCTGACATATGTACCACGATTATCGGAACGGCTCATAAACTCAGACTGCTATAACAGACAAGAAATAAAAGTAGCCCATAAGCCCACAAATACGTTACAAAAATTCTTTAATAATACAAAGGCGAAAATACCAATGCTGGACAAAAGTAATGTCAATTACAAAATACCATGTGGCGGGGATAATAACAACATTTGCAACAGCGTGTACATCGGCACAACAAAATCCAAGCTAAAAACAAGAATAACTCAACACAAATCTGACTTCAAATTAAGACATCAAAATAATATACAAAAAACAGCACTTATGACCCACTGTATGAAAAGCAACCACACGCCAAATTTCGATGAGACTACAATTTTACAACAAGAACAACACTATAACAAAAGACATACATTAGAAATGTTACACATAATAAAGACACCAAACAACAGACGACTAAACTACAAAACAGACACCGAAAACTGCGCTCACTTATACGGACATCTATTGAATTGTCAAACAGTTTCAATCTCCACGTCAAAGAGCGCAGACGTGTAACACAATGTAAACTTTTTTAAATTTTTTAAATGTTTTTAAATTGTTTAAGTAATTGTTTTAATTTTATTTAATGTATCTTAATGTTAATTGTTTTTGTTTTTGTGTTAGTGCCCTGGAGACATTTGCCGAAGTGCACCCGAAATATATTGGTTAAATTCAAACAAATTGCGTTTTCATTTTGTCTTGGATAAATAACAAAACCCCGGACCTCGAGCCAGCCAAACAGCCAATTATAAAGTGGCAGGGTCGCTAAATACAACATTATATATTTTATAAAACTTGTTTGTCTTTATTGCTCGTCTTGGATTTCTTGTATTATATTTGTTTCGATATTGCTTTTAATTATTTTATTTTGATATTATTTTTAATTATTTTATTTTGATATTTTTATACCTTTGCAGAGGGTATTATAATTTTGTCGTTAAATGTGTAACGCATAGAAGGAGACATCTCCGACCCCATAAAGTATATATATCCATGATCAGTATCAACAGCCGAGTCGATATAGCCACGTCCGTCTGTCCGGCTGCCCGTCTATCTGTTTCTATGCGAACTAGTCTCTCAGTTTTAAAGTTATGAAACTTTGCAGAAGTGCCTCTTTCTGTAGCACGCAGTTCATGTCAAAACCAGCTGGATCGGACCACTATATCATATAGCTGCCATAGGAATGATCGGTCGAAAATTAAGTTGTTGTATACAAATTTTTTCTGTTTTTCAAGATATCTTGACCAAACTTGGCATTTATTAGTTTTACCATACCCCTCATATAAAAGCAAAATCCTATCAGCATCGGACCACTAAATCATATAGCTGCCATAGGAACGCTCGGTCGAAAATTAAGTTGTTGTATGGAAAACATATTTGTTTATAAAGATATCGGGACCAACCTCGGCGTTTCTTAGTTTTACTATGCTCCTACACCTGTTCTCGCGCCGCTTGCCTAACTGCACGTATGCAAACGGTCACCGACACCCCAGTTGGGCTCTGCTGTTTCCCTTTTCATATGATGCGCGCAGGTAACATTGCATTTTTCGGTCCCTTATCTTAATTTAATATTTAAATTATACTTTATTGTTTATCTTCGTTCAACTTAATATCTAGTTCATGATACGTTTGTTTTTCTTCTCGACTGTTGGATGGTAGGGGTACGTCTGATTGTGACTCCGCGTCACAAAATAATAAAAAAAAACTTATTTGGCTTTACGCCAAACATACACTACACTCGTAATTTAAAAAGAAAGGCCCAAGCGACGGTGCCTTTCCTGAAGACAGCCTCATCGCTGAACGCAGACTGCCAAAGTCATCAAAGTCAGCAAATATTCTCAACCCTCACTATTCGATAAGGTAAAACTTATCAATCAATATTATTGAACGTGCCAATAATATTATAATAATAATATATTTCCAAATTTTTCTACAGTTTCACAGAAATATTTGGACAGGCCAACACTGTATTGTATTACAGTCAATGCAATGGTTACCGGAGAAGAAATAATGGATACTGTGTCAATGGTGATAGAGGTAGAAACCATAGGTGGGCTACCGCAATAACCACAAAATATAGGTAACAGAGGCAACAGTAAAAACCGGCAAGATCATCCTGTTGGCGACCTCTTCTCGTTGTATTGGTGACGCTCCGGTGACTGTTTCCCTGGGATTCGCTCCGACAATTGGTGGCAAAGTCGCTCTGAGCTGGTTGTTTAGCACGTTCGTTGTTTGCGCTTGCTCGGCGCCTAGATACGTGCCCATGCTACCTCCTAGCGGAGAACGCGATCCTGACGGGTACTGTTGACCCTGCTGCCTTATGCCTTCATACTCGACGGCTAATTGTATGAGCTTCGACAGAGATGAGAAGTCTTGTCTCCGCACATACAATTCGTATTCAGCGGCAGCGTTGTCGTAGATCCTACTCAGTTCCCTCTCAGGGCTGTAGCCGGCATGATGCATTAGCGCACGCATGTCCACCACATACTGTTTAAATCCGAACCCGGATTTCGTCTCCTAGCAGTTCGAAGCACCGCGGGCGCAAAATAACTCTAGAAATCCCTCTTTAAACTCAGCCCACGACACGTCCCTTAGCCCGCGAGCGGCCTCGCCGACCATGACCTCGTTCATTGCCCTTGGTAGCCTATCTACGTCAGTATCATAAGCCAAGGCGCGATCCTCGATGGCTTCCACGAAGGACAATGGATCGGCCTGCCCATCGAACCGTATGCCCCACTTCCGCACTTGCTCGGCTACGATGCAGTGTCCCCGCATGTCCATTGGTAGGCGGGTAGGCATTAACGAGACGCCCTCGACGACACGAGACGTTCCCGATTCGTTCGTTTTTTCGCCCGCATCCCGGGTCCTGTCGCTCGGGGTCGACGGAACCTCGAGCAGACCGGAGTGCTCAGACGTGAGCCGGAATCCGATTGTCGTCTCTTTGCTTGTTGTCTCTTTGATTGGATAATTATTTCACAATGCTTTTTATTTCCGTATTTATTTTATAAAACATAATTGTCTGTTTGGCTGGCTCGAGGTCCGGGGTTTATTTTTTTATCCAAGACAAAATGAAAACGCAATTTGTTTGAATTTAACCAATATATTTCGGCTGCACTTCGGCAACCGTCTTCAGGGCACTAACACAAATACAAAAAACAATTTACATTAAGATACATTAAATTAAGTTAAAACAATTACTAAAACAATTTCAAAAAATTTAAAAAAAAATTTTAAAAAAACATGCATTGTTTTACACGTCTGCGCTCTTTGACGTGGAGATTGAAACTGTTTGACAATTCAATAGACGTCTGTGTAAGTAGTGAGCGCAGTTTTTGGTGTCTTTTTTGTAGTTTAGTCGTCTGTTGTTTGGTGTGTTTATTATGTGTAACATTTCTAATGTATGTCTTTTGTTATAGTGTTGTTCTTGTTGTAAAATTGTAGTCTCATCGAAATTTGGCGTGTGGTTGCTTTTCATACAATGGGTGCTGTTTTTTGTATATTATTTGATGTCTTCATTTTAAGTCCGATTTGTGTTGAGGTTTTTTTGTTTTTAGCTTGGATTTTGTTGTGCCGATGTCTATCGGTTCCCCATCATATGGACTATGTAAATACATTATAAAAATATTAAGAAACTTGACAACGGACTCTAAATACAACATTAAGAATTCGTTAGAGTTCAAAGACAGAGTAAACAACGCTACTATCAGGGAAGACGAAATATTAGTATCTTTTGACGTAGTATCCCTGTTTTACAGCATACCAATAGAATTGGTACTGGACACAATAAGACGAAAATGGACTAAATTGGAGGAACACACAACTATACCTAAGCAATTATTTATGGAATTAGATCAATTCTGTATTCAAGAGAATTAAATATGACGACAAAATATACATACAGTTGAAAGGAATGCCAATGGGATCACCCCAGTAATAGCGGACAGATTAATGGAAGAACTGTTGGACAATATTACTGATAAATTGACAACAAACCCAAAACTTCTGACAAAATATGTAGATGACCTTTTTGCTGTAACGGAAAAAACAGAAGTAGAAAGCATTCTAAAAAAATTAAATTCGTTTCAAAAACACATAAAAATCACAGTGGAACTAGAGCAAGACGGGAAGCTACCATTTTTAGACACATTGGTAAACAGAGTGGATAACTCACTCAAAATTAAGTGGTTTATGAAACCCATCCCATTTGGACAAATACTAAACTTTAACTCTAATCACCCAAAAAGTATGATTATAAATACATGAGAAGAATGACAAACATATCGAACGCAATATACCATAAAGAAATTGAACACGAAGTGAATAAAATATTGACCATAAATGACATCTCGAAGAATATAATTAAAACATTATTTAAAAGACAACATATCAGAACACAAAAGCCAACAGAATCTCCAAAAATATACAAATCTCTGACATATGTACCACGATTATCGGAACGGCTCATAAACTCAGACTGCTATAACAGACAAGAAATAAAAGTAGCCCATAAGCCCACAAATACGTTACAAAAATTCTTTAATAATACAAAGGCGAAAATACCAATGCTGGACAAAAGTAATGTCAATTACAAAATACCATGTGGCGGGGATAATGACAACATTTGCAAAAGCGTGTACATCGGCACAACAAAATCCAAGCTTAAAACAAAAATAACTCAACACAAATCTGACTTCAATTTAAGACATCAAAATTATATACAAAAAACAGCACTTATGACCCACTGTATGAAAAGCAACCACACGCCAAATTTCGATTAGACTACAATTTTACAACAAGAACAACACTATAACAAAAGACATACATTAGAAATGTTACACATAATAAAGACACCAAACAACAGACGACTAAACTACAAAACAGACACCGAAAACTGCGCTCACTTATACGGACATCTATTGAATTGTCAAACAGTTTCAATCTCCACGTCAAAGAGCGCAGACGTGTAACACAATGTAAACTTTTTTAAATTTTTTAAATGTTTTTAAATTGTTTAAGTAATTGTTTTAATTTTATTTAATGTATCTTAATGTTAATTGTTTTTGTTTTTGTGTTAGTGCCCTGGAGACATTTGCCGAAGTGCACCCGAAATATATTGGTTAAATTCAAACAAATTGCGTTTTCATTTTGTCTTGGATAAATAACAAAACCCCGGACCTCGAGCCAGCCAAACAGCCAATTATAAAGTGGCAGGGTCGCTAAATACAACATTATATATTTTATAAAACTTGTTTGTCTTTATTGCTCGTCTTGGATTTCTTGTATTATATTTGTTTCGATATTGCTTTTAATTATTTTATTTTGATATTATTTTTAATTATTTTATTTTGATATTTTTATACCTTTGCAGAGGGTATTATAATTTTGTCGTTAAATGTGTAACGCATAGAAGGAGACATCTCCGACCCCATAAAGTATATATATCCATGATCAGTATCAACAGCCGAGTCGATATAGCCACGTCCGTCTGTCCGGCTGCCCGTCTATCTGTTTCTATGCGAACTAGTCTCTCAGTTTTAAAGTTATGAAACTTTGCAGAAGTGCCTCTTTCTGTAGCACGCAGTTCATGTCAAAACCAGCTGGATCGGACCACTATATCATATAGCTGCCATAGGAATGATCGGTCAAAAAGTAGGTTCTTGTATGAAAAACATTTTTGTTTATCAAGATATCTTGATCAAACTCGACATTTATTAGTTTTAATATTCTCCTCATATATATAAGATCAAACTACTATGTCATATAGCTGCCATAGGAACGATCGGTCGAAAATTAAGTTGTTGTATACAAATTTTTTCTGTTTTTCAAGATATCTTGACCAAACTTGGCATTTATTAGTTTTACCATACCCCTCATATAAAAGCAAAATCCTATCAGCATCGGACCACTAAATCATATAGCTGCCATAGGAACGCTCGGTCGAAAATTAAGTTGTTGTATGGAAAACATATTTGTTTATAAAGATATCGGGACCAACCTCGGCGTTTCTTAGTTTTACTATGCTCCTACACCTGTTCTCGCGCCGCTTGCCTAACTGCACGTATGCAAACGGTCACCGACACCCCAGTTGGGCTCTGCTGTTTCCCTTTTCATATGATGCGCGCAGGTAACATTGCATTTTTCGGTCCCTTATCTTAATTTAATATTTAAATTATACTTTATTGTTTATCTTCGTTCAACTTAATATCTAGTTCATGATACGTTTGTTTTTCTTCTCGACTGTTGGATGGTAGGGGTACGTCTGATTGTGACTCCGCGTCACAAAATAATAAAAAAAAACTTATTTGGCTTTACGCCAAACATACACTACACTCGTAATTTAAAAAGAAAGGCCCAAGCGACGGTGCCTTTCCTGAAGACAGCCTCATCGCTGAACGCAGACTGCCAAAGTCATCAAAGTCAGCAAATATTCTCAACCCTCACTATTCGATAAGGTAAAACTTATCAATCAATATTATTGAACGTGCCAATAATATTATAATAATAATATATTTCCAAATTTTTCTACAGTTTCACAGAAATATTTGGACAGGCCAACACTGTATTGTATTAAAGTCAATGCAATGGTTACCGGAGAAGAAATAATGGATACTGTGTCAATGGTGATAGAGGTAGAAACCATAGGTGGGCTACCGCAATAACCACAAAATATAGGTAACAGAGGCAACAGTAAAAACCGGCAAGATCATCCTGTTGGCGACCTCTTCTCGTTGTATTGGTGACGCTCCGGTGACTGTTTCCCTGGGATTCGCTCCGACAATTGGTGGCAAAGTCGCTCTGAGCTGGTTGTTTAGCACGTTCGTTGTTTGCGCTTGCTCGGCGCCTAGATACGTGCCCATGCTACCTCCTAGCGGAGAACGCGATCCTGACGGGTACTGTTGACCCTGCTGCCTTATGCCTTCATACTCGACGGCTAATTGTATGAGCTTCGACAGAGATGAGAAGTCTTGTCTCCGCACATACAATTCGTATTCAGCGGCAGCGTTGTCGTAGATCCTACTCAGTTCCCTCTCAGGGCTGTAGCCGGCATGATGCATTAGCGCACGCATGTCCACCACATACTGTTTAAATCCGAACCCGGATTTCGTCTCCTAGCAGTTCGAAGCACCGCGGGCGCAAAATAACTCTAGAAATCCCTCTTTAAACTCAGCCCACGACACGTCCCTTAGCCCGCGAGCGGCCTCGCCGACCATGACCTCGTTCATTGCCCTTGGTAGCCTATCTACGTCAGTATCATAAGCCAAGGCGCGATCCTCGATGGCTTCCACGAAGGACAATGGATCGGCCTGCCCATCGAACCGTATGCCCCACTTCCGCACTTGCTCGGCTACGATGCAGTGTCCCCGCATGTCCATTGGTAGGCGGGTAGGCATTAACGAGACGCCCTCGACGACACGAGACGTTCCCGATTCGTTCGTTTTTTCGCCCGCATCCCGGGTCCTGTCGCTCGGGGTCGACGGAACCTCGAGCAGACCGGAGTGCTCAGACGTGAGCCGGAATCCGATTCGTATTTCGACCGTCTATCCCATTCAACGGGGTCGAGTTCGGGCTGGACCTTGTGATCTGGGGTTCGGGTATATTAGACCTCCAACTCGGCTAGCCGAGCCCATATTTTGGACGATTGCGAAACCCCAAAAACGAAGCTTGCTAACCGGCGACGCAAGTCTTCGACCCGCCCTAGGTCGCTCAACCCGAACTCGCAAGTGGTCGCCTTTTGCTCCTCCTTTCGTCGCAAGTGGATCCATCGTACGCCCACCCCCGGATTCTGACACTCACCCGTATACATCCGTTTGTACTTTTGTTGATAACCTCTTATCTTTATGTTTATCAGTCCTCTTCTTTGATACCCGAGGTTGTGCTTGTTGTCTCTTTGATTGGATAATTATTTCACACTGCTTTTTATTTCCGAATTTAATTTATAAAACTTGTTTGTCTTTATTGCTCGTCTTGGATATCTTGTATTATATTTTTTTTCCGCCGTTTATTTAAAGTTTTATTTATTCCGAATTTTTTTTAATTATTATATTCGGTTTAATTATTTTACCATTTCAAATTATTTCATTTTGATTTTATTTTTAATTATTTTAGTTATTATTATTATTTTCAATTGTTTTATTGTTAAATTATTTAAAATTAATTTATTATTAATTATTTTATTTCGATATTATTTCAATTATTTTATTTGAATTATTTTATTTCGATATTATTTTTATTATATTATCTTGATATTATTTTTAATTATTTTATTTTGATATTATTTTTAATTATTTTATGTCAATATTATTTCCACCGAGTCACACAAGAGAAAAAAAATAAATAAACAAGTCGCACTTTATTTGACCACCCTTAAAGGTGACGTCTGGGACGTTTTTTTTTTGTTTCCCGAACGAGTGAACGCACAAAAAAAAAAACTTAAACGCACTCGTCCCCGTTCACTTGCGTTTTAACTATTCACTTTTGTTATTATTCTTTACAGCTTCATTTATACATAAAAAAGAATATTCACCACCACAATGCAAATCTTCGGTTTAAGCCGACGCAGTTTATCACTTCGCAATTTTCCCGTCGCGCTCACTTACAGCGCAATTTCGACGCATCCCGAACGATTTGCCCCACGGTAGATTTAGGCAGCTATACCGTTGGCACGAGCTCTGCCGACTCACGACACACGCTTGCGCGTGTGAGCGTGTATTGGTGTGTGAGCGCACGTTATACTCACGCTAGCGCACTTAAGCGAATTCGCTCGCTCAGCGAAATTTTTCGTTTCTGTCCGCTATTTTCGGCCCTCTGCTTTTCTATCTGTTCGCCTGTTGTCGCGCCGCTTGCCTAACTGCACGTGTGCAACGATCACCGACACCCCAGTTGGACTCCGCTGCTTTCCTCTGCCTATGATGCGAGCAGTTTACATTTTGGGCCGTAACTTCACTCTAGCGGCACTTTCGTGGGTATTTAGGCTACGTTAATGCCACGCACCTTCACGCTTCGTGTCCCTACTCGGGCGCCACTTGTAAAGTAGTGTTTATAGCCGGGCTTGTAAAACTCAATCTAACCAAGTCCACTCTACAAGACATTTGTAGTTTGCCGAGTCGCGAAGCTAAAAAGGGGGGTAGGGAGTTGTAGGGATCGCTCCGCCACAGAATGGCTAGTTTTTGGGAAAGGAGAAGGGAACCGCTGTGATCTCTCCGGCACGGCTAGGGTTATGGTTGACCAGCGTAATGGGTGCTGCTGGGGTCGCCGCTAAGTAAATAGTTGCTGAAACTAAGCGAATCTTATTCGGCCGCGATCGCCGAATTGTTGACAAAGAATACAACAAAAACACAAAGCACTTCAAATATAGTAGCTCCCGTTTATTTAATTTAGATCACTAGCGCTGCTGCACCGTCTTCCTATTCCTTGATTTCCTATCCCTAAACTCACGGCCACATCGCGGTTTTTTTTCCGTACGTCTCTTTGTCGTTGTGTCCAAAAGTGAGGCTGCTGATCAGCCTCGCCGTCTTACGACCCTTTTCGCCCTATCTACTAAAGCCTATTCACTTCTCCGCTCTCCCGTTTTACATTTTAAGGCGTCAGAGTTGCCTATGATTAAACTTAGCTTCTAATCGGCTTCTCTTAGCTCTCAATAAATCTTCTTCTCATGTTCTCTTAAACGATAAGCTTTATTCTATTCTAAATGTTCTATGTTTTCTGGGTTTAGTAATTTAATTATAATTCATTTGTTCGGTCCCTTATTTTAACTTAATATTTAAATTATACTTTATTGTTTATCTTCGTTCAACTTAATATTTAGTTCATGATACGTTTCTTTTTCTTCTCGACTGTTGGGTGGTAGGGGTACGTCTGATTGTGCCTCCGCGTCACAAAACAATAAAAAAAACTTATTTCGCTTTACGCCAAATATACACTACACTCTTCATTTAAAAAGAAAGGCCCAAGCGCCGGTGTCTTTCCTGAAGACAGCCTCATCGCTGAACGCAGACTGCCAAAGTCATCAAAGTCAGCAAATATTCTCAACCCTCATTATTCGATAAGGTAAAACTTAAAACTCAAGCAATATTATTGAACGTGCCAATTATATAATAATAAAAACATATTACCAAATTTGTCTACAGTTTCACAGAAATATTTGGACAGGCCAACACTGTATTGTATTACAGGCAGTTTTTGAATAATTATTAAATCGAATTTAGAGTCAAATATGGCTACCAAGGAAAGTTTTGACGATTCAAAAAAGAAACGCAATATGTCCGTTAAAAGCATATTGCGTTTAAATGATCAAATAATAAAGGGTAAATTACACCAATAGTCTACAGAGTTTGAATGTAGATTAGAAATGCTGGCCTCACATATAGATAAAGCGTTAAGATACCAGACTCGAGTAGAAACTTTTGACCCAGATGATGAGTATCGTGCCGAGCTCGAAGAACTTTGTATAACGACAAATTCTCTTCTAAGGTCCGTTATCAACACATTAAGTCCTGCAACGCCTACAGGCATGCCCGTTACGGATCCACGCACACGTTTTCCACATCTGGCACTTCCAAAGTTTAGTGGAAAATACTCCGAGTATAAGAATTTTATTAGCCTGTTCGAAACTCTTGTTCATAACGATCATGCGATCCCGAGTATAGAGAAATTCAATCATCTGATCTCATGTCTCTCAGATGAAGCTCTAGGCACTGTTAGAGCGTTTCAAGTCACCGAGGACAATTATTTAAAAGCATTGGACAGCCTAAAGAGAGTATACGACAATGAATGTTTAATATTTAATGAAAATATTTCGGCTCTCTTTAGCCTCCCAAAAATAACGCAGCCTTCTGCGGCATCATTGAGATCAATGATTGACACTGTGTTATGAACAAAGTTGACCCAATGACCGGACGAAAATGGGAGTATCAACTCAATTATGCAATCATTCCACTATGGAGTGATTGTGAAACAGCCTTGAATCGTAGATTCCAACACCTTTCTGCTGAAGAATCAGCCAAAGCTTCGTCCGATGGCCCGAAAAAAAGGCTGTTTCCAAAAACAACAATCGAGGTTCGTTTTCGTGTTCTGTGGCTAGTGGAAGAAACGATCAATTGACCCCAAAATGTTTATATTGCGGTTCCGAAGGCCATTCAATATTGAATTGCTCATATGCCGCGTTATCAGTACAGCAGCGGTTTTGTGTTCGCTAAGGCGGCTCCTTTATGCATCAGTTGCCTTCGGAAGGGGCACACTGTTGCCAAATGTAAGGCAAACAAGTGCAGAGTGTGCACTCGTTCTCATAACACACTGTTGCATAGATACTCTGCCGTTTCTAACACTCGAGCGTTACCACCACCCCTTGACTCCGCACAGGATCAACCATCGACTTCACATGCTATGCATGCGAATGTGTCTGATAGTGTAATCCTAGCTACCGTAGTCGTTAGCGTTAAAACGAAAAGTGGCGAGTTCGTTTTGGCATGAGCTTTACTCGATTCTGGATCACAAATTAATTTTGTAACAGACGAGCTAGCACAACGATTGCAGCTGCATAGAGAAGAGGCCAGTATCAGCTTACTTGGGATTGCTCAATGCAATACTCAAGTAAAAAACAAGATTCATCCAGTGGTGAAGTCGCGAGTCAATTGCAGTGAGTTCTCGTTAGATTTGTGGATTTTGAAGACCATTTCTGGTTACCAGCCTGACCATATGGTCAATGTCAGTGGTTGGAAAAT
Source organism: Drosophila montana (assembly GCF_035044405.1). NCBI lineage: Eukaryota > Metazoa > Arthropoda > Insecta > Diptera > Drosophilidae > Drosophila > Drosophila montana. The sequence goes on from NW_026999179.1 coordinate 13,249, forward strand.
CCCTGAAAACCTGCAATTGGCTGATCCATATTTTCATAAGCCACAGAAGATTGTTTTTTGTCGCTTGAAAGACGCTTGTCTGGAGATCCCGAGCTTAAGCGCATGTACTTGGAATTCATGGAGGAGTATTTAACTTTAGGTAACATGTCTGAAATAGATGATCAGATTCCAAGTACTCCACACTACTTCATTCCGCATCAGTGTGTTTTAAGACCACAAAGCACATCGACGAAGTTACGCGTTGTTTTCGATTTCGACTCCACAAATATGCGTTGACAGCTGACATCAAGAAGATGTATAGGCAGGTCATGGTGCACGAAGCGGATCGAGATTTCCAGCTCGTAGTGTGGAGAAAGAACCTATCTGACTTGAGGTCCTTCAGGTTAAACACCGTAACTTACGGCAATGCGCTTGCCCCGTTTTTGGCAAAACGGTCTTTAACAAATCCCTAAAGCTGCTGACGTTATCAAGCACGACTTTTACGTCGATAATCTACTAACTGGTGCTGCATGCGTAGAGAACCTTCAGACAATTAAGTCTGCAGTGTCGCAAATACTCAAAAGCGCAGGTTTCGAACTAACCAAATGGTTTTCGAATACTCCTGAGTTCTCCGCAACAAACGCAGCTAAGTCGATAACGATCTCAGAGTCTGACACAACCAAAACACTTGGTATGTTGTGGCTCCCGAATAAAGATGCCTTTCAATTCAAGATTGACGATTCATTCATGGGTCTTAGAGCGACAAAACGGAACATTCTCTCGGTGACATCGCGGCTATTTGACCCGCTTGGCTTGTTAAGTCCTCTGATAATCAAGGCAAAAATCCTACTCCAAGAGCTCTGGCCTCAGAAGTTAGACTGGGATGAATCTGTCCCTCAGAGTTCGGATAACTCGTGGCAGCAACTGAAGTCTACTCTGATTCAGTTGCAACGAATAAAGATACCACGATACGTGTTTACAGAGCCAACTTCACCGATCGAGATACATGGTTTAGCCGACGCCTCAATAAGAGCGTTTGGTGCATGCGTATATATACGCAGCCACACTGCATATACGTAGCCCCCCTCAAGACGAAGAGTCTTCCCCGACTTGAGCTGTGCGCGGCTCACCTTCTCGCAGATCTTTGTCATCGAATCAGAAATCTCATAAGCTTACCGATTGAACGGACGGTTCTTTGGTCTGATTCTGAAGTTACGCTTCATTGGATTCGGTCACATCCTTCGTCTTTGGCAACATTTGTGTCAAATCGAGTGGCTGAAATCGTCGTGCCGTCGAGGAGTCCCACAGACCGTCCATTGCGACAACGCCCCGAACTTCGTAGGAGCAAGTCGCCAGTTCCTGGAGTTGCGAGCTCGAATCGAGGAAGAGGCGGAGGTAATTCGCGAATTCGCATCAAAAAGCGGATGCGAATTTGCGTTCATACCGCCAAGAGCTCCGCACTTCGGGGGTCTGTGGGAGGCAGGTGTGAAGTCTGCAAAGCACCTACTCCTACGGACGGTAGGCAGAATGCTGCTAACGGCCGAGGAGCTGCAGACGGCTCTTGTCGCAGTGGAAGCCGTCCTCAATTCCAGGCCCTTGGGAGCAATAAGCGGGGACCCAAGCAATGGCGAGGCTCTAAAGCCAGGCGGGAGGCCCATTGAGGGCTCTGCCAGCACAGGAGTTTGTGCTCGGACTCCAAGTGCGGAGCCTGCCAAACGTCGTCGTTTGAGAGCTGATGGTCATCGCCGAGGACAATCTGCCGCCCCAGCAGTGGCTGCTCGGCAGAGTGTCGGCAGTGCACGCAGGAGAGGACGGCGTCGTTAGAGTGGCAGATATTAAGACGGCTACTGGCAGAAATTTTAAAAGGCCGATCCACAAGTTGGCTCGGCTACCCGTGGAATGAAGCCCCCAAGCGCTTCATGGTGGCCGGTGTTGGCGCAGATCCGCGCATTGAGTTTAAAAGTGAAATTGAAAAACATGAAGTCTAGTGTAAGTTAGGTTTACGGCGGAGCGAGAGCGCAATAAAGCTTCATCAATCTTTTTAAGCCACCACAATTTTCAATTTGTTTAATTATAAAAAATAATATAGGTTTTCAGCTCTCAATAAATCTTCTTCTCTAGTTCTCTTAAACGATAAGCTTTATTCTATGTCCTATGTTTTCTGGGTTTAGTAATTAAATTATAATTCATTTGTTCGGTCCCTTATTTTAACTTAATATTTAAATTATACTTTATTCGTTTAACTTCTTTCAACTTCAACATGGGTGGCTGGGCGTACGTCTGATTGTGACTTCGCGTCACAACGTCACAATCTTCTCAATCCTCACTATTTGATAAGGTAAAACTTATCAATCAATATTATTGAACGTGCCAATTATATAATAATTATAATATATTACCAAATTTGTCTACAGTTTTACAGAAATATTTGGACAGGCCAACACTGTATTGTATTACAGTCAATGCAATGGCTACCGGAGAAGAAATAATGGATACTGTGGCAATGGTGATAGTCTACCTCTATCATAGGTGGGCTACCGCAATAACCATAAAATATAGGTAACAGCGGCAACAGTAACAACCGGTAAGATACCCTGGTCGTTACTCCCGATTCCTGACCGATCATCCTGTTGGCGGCCTCTTCTCGTTGTTGGCGACGCTCCGGTGACTGTCTCCCTGGGATTCGCTCCGATAATTGGTGGCAAAGTCGCTCTGAACGGGTTGTTTAGCACGTTCGTTGTTTGCGCTTGCTCGGTGCCTAGATACTTGCCCGTTGCCCGATCCTGATGGGTACTGTTGACCCTGCTGCCTTATGCCTTAATACTCGACGGCTAATTGTATGAGCTTCGGCAGAGATGAGAAATCTTTTCTCTCACATACAATTCGTATTCAGGGGCAGCGTTGTCGTAGATCCTACTCAGTTCCCTCTCAGGGCTGTAGCCGGCATGATGCATTAGCGCCCGCATATCTACCACATACTGTTTAAACCCTTCGCAATCTCGTTGACGGCGAGCCCGGATTTCGTCTTCTAGCAGTTCGAAGTACCGCGGATGTAAAAATAACTCTAGAAATCACTCCTTTAACCCGGCCCACGACACGTCCCTTAGCCCGCTCGTAATGAACCAGCGAGCGGCCACGCCGACCATGACCTCGTTCATTGCCCCTGGTAGCCTATCTACGTCAGTATCATAAGACAAGGCGCGATCCTCGATAGCTTCCACGAAGGACAATGGATCGGCCTGCCCATCGAACCGTATGCCGCACTTCCGCACTTCCGCACTTGCTCGGGTACGATGCAATGACCCCGCGTGTCCATTGGTAGGCGAGTAGGCATTAACGAGACGCCCTCAACGACACGAGACGTTCCCGATTCGTTCGTTTTTTCGCCCGCATCCCGGGTCCTGTCGCTCGGGGTCGACGGAACCTCGAGCAGACCGGAGTGCTCAGACGTGAGCCGGAATCCGATTCGGATTTCGAACGTCTATCCCATTCAACGGGGTCGAGTTCGGGCTGGACCTTGTGATCTGGGGTTCGGGTATATTTGACCAACAACTCATCTAGCCGAGCCATATTTTGGACGATTGCAAACCCCCAAAAACGAAGCTTGCTAACCGGCGACGCAAGTCTTCGACCCGCCCCAGGTCGCTCAGCCAGAACTCGCGAGTGATCGCCTTTTGCTCCTCCTTTCGTCTCAAGTGGATCTATCGTACGCCCACCCCCGGATTCTGACACTCACCCGTATACATCCGTTTGTACTTTTGTACGTAACCTCTTATCTTTATGTTTATCAGTCCTCCTCTTTGATACCCGAGCTTCCATTCTTTCCTTTTAGATTGGGCTGGTTGTCTCTTTGATTGGATAACTATATCATATAGCTTTTTATTTCCGTATTTATTTTATAAAACTTGTTTGCCTGTATTGCTCGTCTTGGATTTCTTGTATTATATATTTCCCCCCGTTTATTTAAAGTTTTATTTATTCCGAATTTGTTTTAATTATTATATTCGGTTTAGTTATTTTCCCATTTCAAATTATTTCATTTTGATTTTATTTTCAATTATTTTAGTTATTATTATTATTTTCAATTGTTTTATTGTTATATTATTTACAATTATTTTATTCCTAATTATTTTATTTCGATAATTTTCTTAATTAATTTATTTTGATATTATTTTTAATTATTTTAGTTTGATATTATTTTTAATTATTTTAGGTCAATATTATTTCCGCCGAGTCTCACAAGAGAAAAAAAAAAAGAAGTCGCACTTATTTTGACCACCCTAAAAAGTGACGCTGCGTACTGGCCCCGCACTACAGTACCCTTTCGCTGCCATCGTCCACTCTTTTACCGTGGTACTGCGCTCACGCTCATTAGCCACTCTCACTTTGTTATAATTTTGCACGCCGATTCTTTCTGCTCCGTGCTGCATTTCACTCAAGCCTCTGGGCCGTTTTTTTTTGTTTCCCGAACGAGTGAACGCACCAAAAAAAACTTAAACGCACTCGTCTCGTCCCTGTTCACTTGTCTTTTAACTATTCACTTTTGTTATTATTCTTCACAGCTTTATTTATAAATAAAAAAAGAATATTCACCACCACAATGCAAATCATCAGTTTAGGCCGAAGCCGTTTATTACTTCGCAATTTTCCCGGCGCGCTCACTTACAGCGCAATTTCGACGCAACCCAAACGATTTGCCCCACGGTAGGCTTAGGCAGCCATACCGTTGACACGCACTCTGCCGACTCTCGACACACGCTTGCGCGTGTGAGCGTGTATTGGTGTGTGAGCGCACGTTATACTCACGCTAGCGCACTTAAGCGAATTCGCTCGCTCAGCGAAAACTTTTCGTTTCTGTCCGCTATTTTCGGCCATCTGCTTTTCTATCTGTCCGCCTGTTTTCGCGCCGCTTGCTTAACTGCTGCTTTCTTTTGCCTATGATGCGAGCACTTTACATTGCATTTAGTTGTGCTTTTTAGGTCTTAACTTCACTAAGGCGGCACTTTCGTGGGTCTTTAGGCTACGTTAATGCCACGCCCCTTCACGCCTCGTGTCCCTGCTCGGGCGCCACTTATAAAGTAGTGTTTCTAGCCGGGGTTGTAAAATTCAATCTAACCAAGTCCACTCTACAAGACATTTGTAAATTGCCGAGACGCGAAGCTAAAAAGGGGGATAGGGAGTTGTAGGGATCGCCGAATTGTTGACAAAGAATACAACAAAAACAAAGCACTTCTCATATATTTGCTCCCGTTTATTTAATTTAGATCACTAGCGCTGATGCACCGTCTTCCTTTTCCTTGATTTCCTATCCCTAACCTCACAGCCACTTCGCGGTTTTTTTTCCGTACGTCTCTTTGTCGTTGTGTCTGCAGACCGATATTCACGCTTGCCAATCCAAAAGGGAGTCTGCTGATCAGCCTCGCCGTCTTACGACCCTTTTCGCCCTATCTACTTAAGCATATTCGCTCCTCAGCTCCTCCCATTTTACATTTTAAGGAGTCAGAGTTGCCTATGATTAAACTAAGCTCCTAATCGGCTTCTCTTAGCTCTCAATAAATCTTCTTCTCATGTTCTCTTAAACGATAAGCTTTATTCTGTGTTCTATGTTTTCTGGGTTTAGTAGTTAAATTATAATTCATTTGTTCGGTCCCTTATTTTAACTTAATATTTAAATTATACTTTATTCGTTTATCTTCATTCAACTTAATATTTAGTTCATGATACGTTTGTTCGTCTACTCGACTGTTGGGTGGTGGGCGTACGTCTGATTGTGACTCCGCGTCACAAATTAATAAAAAAAAAACTTATTTGGCTTTACGCCAAACATACACTACACTCTTCATTTAAAAAGAAAGGCCCAAGCGACGGTGTCTTTCCTGAAGACAGTCTCTTCGCTGAACGCAGACTGCCAAAGTCATCAAAGTCAGCAAATCTTCTCAACCCTCACTATTCGATAAGGTAAAACTTATCAAGCAATATTATTGAACTTGCCAATAATATAATAAAAATATATTACCAAATAGGTGTACAGTTTCACAGAAACATTTGGACAGGCCAACACTGTATTGTATTACAGTCAATCCAATGGCTATCGGAGAGGAAATAATATATACTATGGCAATGGTGATAGAGGTAGAAACCATTGGGGGCTACCGCAATAACCATAAAATATAGGTATCAGCGGCAACAGTAACAGCCGGCAAGATACCCAAGGTAGGGGTAGAGAAGGTGGTAAGTAATAATTTTAGGTTTACACAAATTAACCCGGAAATCGATCGACCTAAGCAAATAAAAAAGTAAAATAGTTAAAAAATATCAGCAGTGTAAACTTAAATAAAGTAAAGAATGACAAACCAAGTTGGTGTGAACATTATTGATCGACACAGGTGCTGATATACTCTTATTAAAATTTAGAAGAAGTGAGTATAGCAACTTAAAAAAACTTTAATAGCAAATTTAACAGGAATTTATCAGGGAGAAGCCCACTCGATTGGGTTCGTACCAGTTGATTTAGTAATAGAAATTTCATAGAACCACGCAGTACCACATACTTTTTTCATCCTGTGCTAAGACCTAAAAATGTTATACAACTATTTCCAAATTTTCCGCAAAATCAAACTTTTGACTAACGAAAGAAATGGTAGTGATCCCCAACAGGGAGATCCACCCAGGAATTATAATTGCAAATTAAATAGCTTTAAATAGTATTACGACAGCTTGTATCATAAATCCGAAACATAGCTCAATATTAGATAGCAGCGAAATGCGGTACGAACCGTTTATAAATTTTGAATTCCACTCTACAATAGAAAAACAGGAAAATAAAATAAACTGGTCATATAAAAATTAACCTTTTATTTATTTTGTGCCCCTTTTCACAGCTAATTTTGACAGTGACGCTATTAGAGCCTACAGCTAAGAAGGGTGTAAGTAGAGACAAAAGTTTTCATAAGTAAAATTAAAACTTATCTTAATATACTATATTTTTTAGAAAAATACAATAAATAGGAAAAAAGAAAGAAAGAAATTGTTAATAAAGTAAAGAAATGCATTCTAGATATAAAGAGTGTTAAGTAGATAGGATAAAGAAATTGTAATAGGAAAGCACCGACCGTGGGAATTGTCAGTGAGTTCCTGAAGGCATCCTGAAAGCAACGATTTTATTAGGGGTAGACAAAGTTCGGTAGAGAAAACGTGATGCAAACTATTGTAATTTTTACATAACACCCGAAAAGAATTGTGCATAGCGTATTCTGTTGTGCACGTAGATAGGAATAAGGGGCGATAATTCCTAGTTGGTCTAGACGGAACAGAGAATTGAAGACGCCCTAACAGAAAAGGAGAATCTATATCGCAACAATCAACCTATGTAGGAAGACAACACCGAGAATTGTCCTACGGTTGGTTAACGACGGAAGATAAAGAAGAAGCAGCCTGTTGGAGTAGGATGGCTACCGAAGATTAGGGTCCCAATTTAAACCTCGTAGGGCAAAAAGCAGAAATTGCTTCTGATCAGATTCAATACGATCCTGGCTATTGTTATACAGTGGAGACCAAGAGCAGTATTCAAGGATAGGGCGAAAAACATAGATGTACAGAAGTTACGTAATAAAAGGATCGTTTAACTCTTTGGACCATCGTATAATGAATCTAAGTACACCTTTTGCCCCATTAACGATGGTATTTATATGAATATTGAAGCAGAGATTAGAATCACAAAGAACGCATACATCCTTAACTGTAAGTATACGTTACAACGGAGTATTGTCGATTGTATAACCGACAAGATAAGGTGTAGTGCGATTGAAGGTCATAAACATACAATTTGAATAATTTAGATGCAATTGATTGGCCGATTACCAAAATTGTATAGCGGACAAATCATCTAGTCGACGAGGTTGATGTAGGGGATTAGTGTATGATAGAATTAGTTTCACATCGTCCGCATGCATAAGTACACGGGCAAGTACACGAGGGGATATCATTTACAAAAAGAGTAAAGAACAAAAGAGACGGAGGGAAACCTAATTGGTCAAGTTTAAGAAGTAAAATATCATGGTCCACAAAGTCAAACGCCTTACTGAAGTCAGTGTAAATGACATCAGTTTGCATTTTATAAAGTAAAGAATCGTTTAGGAAGAAAGTTAATTCTAGCAGATTGGTAGTAGTTGACCGATTCTTTACGAATCCTTGTTGAACAGGGGAGACAACTGATTTGCAGAAGTGATTATTTTTTACAATAATTTAGAGATAGCGCACAGTTTTGCAATGCCCCTGTAATTTTGTATATAAGACGTTTCACCTTTCATGTGAAGAGGAATGATATAAGATTCTTCCCCAAGAGATGGAAAGACAGAAGATTCAAGGGATAGATTAAAAAGTTTAAGCAATGGACGAAGAAGGGAAGAACTATACTCCTTAAGTAGACAACAAGGAATATTGTCAGGCCCAGGAGAATAAGAATATTTTAAATAATTAATAGCAGAAAGGAGAGAAAAATGAAAAATAAAAGAAGCAGGTTTAGAGCCGGAGGAAGTAATATTGTAAGGGTAAGAATTATTATTAGGATAGACGGAAGAATCAGTTGATTGGAAAAAGATAGCAAAGAGGTTAGCAGAATCAGAATCATTGCTAGCTTTATCTATCCCAAGAGAAAAAGAAATTGGCAAACTTGAAGATTTACTATTCAAGTTTCCAAAATCATACAATTGTCTCGGATTTTGGGCAAATTGCCCTTAGCAAAGAGAAAGATAATTCTCATAGCACTGAGAAATTAGCAGAAAGAAGTTCGACTTGGCTATGGAATATTTAGCCAAGTCAATACTCGAACCAGATCTATTACATTTTTTTTTATTTTTATTTTAAGTGGTTTGTAAGGACTCTTTTGCCTTATGCACCATTTGATATCTTTTGTTAATTCGCCATGTTTTTACAATTTAAAAACTTGTTTCGTTATTCTATTTTCTGTATCTAATATCTATATTGTCTATGTTATTGCCGCGTAGCCCTGCGGATGGGTGGGCGTATATGATATGCTCCTATGTTCCTCCTTCTTCTGATATTCAAGTTTAACATATTACTTGTATTAAAGAAGTTTCTTCACTCGTGCGTGATCATGACCTATTTATAGTGTTAGATGATTTAAATTTACCGAACATCTCTTGGTCATTATTTACTGCCGAAAATTATTTAGTCTCAGCACAGAATGACTTTCGTTGTTTCAAATCAATACAATTTCTAATCATTTGAATATAACTTTTGATCTTGTATTTGCTAACGGCTACCTTACTGCTAATGTGTCCAGCTCCTCTCCTTTATCTCTTCCGAGATATCATCCTACTTTCGAGCTTGCAATGTTCAATGGCAATCCTCTTATTTCTCATTCATCAGCTACTAATACGCCCCATCGTTGCTTTCGTAAAGGAAACTATTCCTTGCTTAATCAACGTATTCATGCAACCGATTGGTCTTTTTATATAACTCGGTTGATATGAATATTGCTATTAATTTTTTTTATAACACCCTGAACTCCATCTTAGATGATTGTATTCCTAATTCAATTCCCTCAATTGCTTCTTCAAAGCCATCCTGGTTCTCTCCTAGTCTATTAAACCTACAAAATATTAAGTCTATATATTTCAACAAGTAAGAGGTTCTAGTCGGGAGCTCCCGACTAGGGGATACCCTGAGCCCTCTTATTCCAACAGTCGATAGGTATAAAATGAAAGATACTTAATATACATATACTATTCTAGAAGCTACGTGTCAAGTTTGGTGACTCTAGCTCATATTATTTGCCGAAATTGCTCAAAAAACAAGATTTCGATATCGATTTTTATTCAAAGTTCAACCTCAAACTACATCCCGAGAAATTCATTCTCTCGGCTATAAACAGACTAGCATTAGCATTTTGCCCGATAAAAAAAAACGACGTTTTTGAAAATTACCCAACACCTAAAGACGACGATAGCGCAAGAAGATTGGTACCATTTTGCAACTATTACATATATGCAATGATACAGTTTTCTTAAAAGGGCAGTAAGGAAACCTACTTTAGTGCAATATCCTGACTTCAGCAAAGAATTTTGCAAAATCACTCAGGAATTTACACTCAGGGAGAAAGCAATAACTCTGATACAGCATTTCAGAACATATGTCAATGAAAAGCATTGCACAGATCATATCCATTAACATACCTCTTTTCAATGAAAGATTCAAAATCTAAACTAACTCGTATAAAATTTGGAAAAGTACAATTTTAACGTAGAATACCTCAAGAGGAAAGATAATAATGTGCCGACGAACTGTCGCGCACAGCAATAAATGAACTCATAACTATGAACAGATAAATAACGACCTTCAACTAAAAAAAAACTTAAGAGCACAAAATAATGTCCCTAATCTATGAAGTTATTAGCAACAGTTACATGGAAAAATTAGTGCAAATTAAGTTTGATAAGAATAAGTATGTACTGAAACATGGTAAACAAGATATTATACTTCAATTGAAAGCTAGACCTAAGGTCCGTTCTTTCAAGGGCTTGATACAGAAGCTGGGGTATACAGCATCATAATTTTGCAAATGCCACCTAGCGAAAATATATTTCACAAGTAAAAGGAACTCTATTCAGGAGTATCCGACTAGCAAATACCCTAAACCTTCTTGGTGGTTGTAGGTATAAAATGAAAGATACTTGATCTGTATATACTCCTATAGAAGCGACAAGATCGCTGCCATTGCCAAGAAGGGCTGCGGCGGATTGCATTCGTTGTAATAAGCTAATTGATTTCTCCAGAATATATAATTCTGTGAGAAATCAATTCTTAAAACTTAATAATATGGCTGAGCAGCTCTCGAATAACTTTGACTCGAGTTTTGAGTTGCTTAGCATATATAAAATCGTTTCTCCACCCGGCCGGTTAGAGCCACCATTTTTGCATTTGCCCTCTCCGTCTCCTGTCCGTGCCTAGCAACTTGGATTCTCCTAGCGATTGTCCAAATATTACCCGCTGAAGTCATCGAAACTGCTTCAGCACCGTCAGCTTCTGGCCGAAATGGTAGACCTGCGCAAAATCTAGCCCAGATTGTTAAAAGCTATCATGATGCCTCTTTGGCCCCACCAATTCCTGTATTACATGCAGCCCCATCAGCTCCTACTTTACCTGTTGTTGCCCCTCGTAGGCAAGTTTTTGTGTCTCGACTTTCATCTGACACCACTTGCGAGTCATTGGCAGCCTATATTGATAGTAAATCTTCTGCTAGCGTGTCAATAACCAAATTTAATTTCTCCACCCCTCGTGATATAGCCATTCAATATGATGAGTTGCTCCCAATCATTTGTGATCCTAAATATTGGCCTCACATGATTGTTCCCTGCCACCCTTCCCTCGATACAAGGCACCTTTACTGCCGCAAAAAATTAACTTCGTCTTCCGACCTAGTTTCTATTCATTATCAGAATGTCACAGGTCTCATTTCTAAACTTAAAAATCGTTTTATTCCTAGCACTTCCTTCGCTTCGAATATTATCGCATTTTCAGAAACGTAGTTAAATTCAACCATATCTGATTTTGAATTTTTTTCAAACAATTGCATTTTGCATAAAAATGATAGGCCGACTCGAGGTGGTGGGCTATTAATTACCGTTAAATCCACTTTCCAGTCAAAACCTTTCTATTTTAGTTCGCCTACTGACGCTGAGATTATCTCAGTTAAGGTATCTTTTCCGTCACGCGATATTTATATGACATGCTCCTATGTTCCTCCTTATTTCTGATATTCAAGTTTAACATATTACTTGTATTAAAGAAGTTTCTTCACTCGTGCGTGATAATGACCTATTTATAGTGTTAGATGATTTAAATTTACCGTTCATTATTTGCTGTCGAAAATTATCTAGTCTCAGCACAGAATGACTTTATATACCTTTCGTTGTTTCAAATCAATACAATTTCTAATCATTTGAAAAGAACTCTTGATCTTGTATTTGTTAACGATTACCTAACTGCTAATGAGTCCAGGTCCCCTCCTTAATCTCTTCCTGAGGATGTATATCATCCCACTTTAGAGGCCGCAATGCTCAATTGCAATCCTCTTATTTCTCATTCATCAGCTACCAATAAGCCCCGCTGTTGCTTTCGTAAAGGAAACTATTCCTAGCTTAGTCAGCGTACTTTTGCAACCTATTGGTTTTTTTTTTATTTGATTCGATTGATATGAATATTGCTATTAATTTTTTTTATAACAACCTGAACTCTATCTTAGATGTTTTCATTCCTAACTCAATTCCCTCAATTGCTTTTTCAAATCCATCCTGGTTCAATCTCAGACCATCAAACCTACAAAATATTAAGTCTAAATATTTAAAAAAGTTTAATATGTCTGGTTCGAGTATTGTCTTGGCTAAATATTCCATAGCCAAGTCAAAATCCGAGACAGTTTTGTAATTTTGTAAACTTGAAGCGTAAATCTTCAAGTTTGCCATCTTCTTTTTCTCTCGCGATGGATAAAGCTAGCAATGATTTCTTTTTCCAATCAACTTACTCTTCCCTCTGTCCTAATAATAATTCTTACCCTTACAATATTACTTCCTCCGGTTCTATACCTCCTCCTATTATTTCCCATTCCTTTCTTCTTTCTGCTATAAATTCCTTAACATCTTCTAACTCTCCTGGGCCTGACAATATTTCTAGTTATTTACTCAAGGAGTGTAGTTCTTTCCGTCTTCGTCCATTGCTAAAGCTTTTAAATCTATCCCTTGAATCTTCTGTCTTTCCATCTCTTTGGAAAGAATCTCTTATTATTCCTCTCTACAAGAAAGGTGGAATGTCTTATATACAAAATTACAGGGGCACTGCAAAACTGTCCGCTATCCCTAAGATATTTAAAAAAAAATCACTTCGAATTTGCAGCATTTCTGCAAATCAGTTGTCTCCCCTGTTCAACATGGTTTCGTAAAGAATGGGTCAACTACGACTAATCTGCTAGAATTTGCTTCCTTGGTAAACGATGCTTTCCTTTCTAAAACGCAAACTGATTTCAATTACTCTGACTTCAGTAGGGCGTTTGACTCTGTGCACCATGATATTTTACTTCTTAAACTTGACCGATTAGGTCTCCCCCCATCGCTTTTGCTTTAGATTGGTTCTTATTTAAAAGGTAGAACCCCAAGAGCAATGCTGAGGCTGACTACCTCAAAACAGGTTCACGTTAGTTCTGGTGTTCCTCAAGTTAGTCATCTTAGACCTTTAATCTTTCCTCTTTCTATAAATGATCTCTCCTCGGTTATATCACATGCCCGTATACCTATTCCAGCAGGCTTCTTCTTCTTGATCTTCCGACGTTAACCAACCTTAGAACAATCTTCGATGTTTTCTTCCTACATAAGTCGATTTTTGGCGACATGGATTCTTCTTTTCTGTTAGGGCGTTTTCAATTATCTGTTCCGTCTAGACCTACCAGGAATTTCCCCCTTTTTCCTACCAACGTGCACAACAGATTAAGCTATGCACAATTCTTTTCGCGTGTTATGTAAAAATTATATTATTTCTCCACCGAAGTTTCTTTACCCCTAATGACATCGTTGCTTTCAGAATAATCTTAACAATACTCGGCATAAGCTATTCTCCCTGTACTTCTTAGATACGGGCAAACCACCATGAGCATTATGAAATGGTTGGGTCTGCAAGGGTATTAAATCTTCGGCGTGCCGAAGATAGCCTTTCTTTCTCGTTTCATATTTATTGTATTTTCATAAATAATATTGGTAACTAATATTATTTTTAAGTTTTATTCAATAACAATAATTTCTCTACTTACGACCTTCTTCATAGACTGACTGACAAAATAATTTGTTAAAATGGGAATAGCTGGCCGGACGGGCAAATAAAACACCTCCATTGGCCGGTGATGCTATTAGAAAATTGTGTATTCTAACTAAGCTTTTAGCATTTAATTTTCATAATGAACGTATTGATTAATTAGGAAGACACTCGTTTTTGTCGACCATTAACAAAAAAAAAAAAAAAAAAAAACTTATTTGGCTTTACGCCAAACATACACTTCACTCTTAATTTAAAAAGAAAGGCCCAAGCGACGGTGTCTTTCCTGAAGACAGCCTCATCGCTGAACGCAGACTGCCGAAGTCATCAAAGTCAGCAAATCTTGTCAACCCTCACTATTCGATAAGTTAAAACTTATCAGGCAATATCATTAAGCGTGCCAATAATATAATAATAATATATTACCAAATTGGTGTACAGTTTCACAGAAACATTTGGTCAGGCCAACACTGTATTGTATTACAGTCAATCCAATGGCTACCGGAGAGGAAATAATATATACTGTGGCAATGGTGATAGAGGTAGAAACTATTGGGAGCTGCCGTAATAACCATAAACCGGCAAGATACCCAAGGTAGGGGTAGAAAAGGTGGTAAGTAACAAAGTTAAGGTTAGAAAAGGGAAAAGCCTAATTAATTGGGCCCGTACCAGTTGATTTAGTAATAGAAATTTCAATGAACCACGCAGTAGCAAGTACTTTTTTCATCCTGTGCTAAGACCTTAAAATGTTATGCACCTATTTGCAAATTTGCCGTAAAATTCAAACTTTTGGCTAACGAACGCAATGGTAGTGATCCCCAACAGAGAGATCCACACAGTAATAATAATTGCAAATTCAATAGGTTCAAATAGTATTTCAACGGCTCGTATCATAAATACGAAACATAGCTCAATATTAGATAGAAGCGAGAAGCGATATGAGCCGTTAACCCATTTTGAAATCCACACTACAGTAGAAAAATCCGAAAATAAAAAACAGAAATCATATAAAAATTAAACTTTTCTCCTCTATTCAAACCAAAACCTAAAAAACTATGCATAGAAATCAAAAAAATTTTGCAAACAAAAGCTGAGATTGAGCCATAAAACGCTAGTATATTAAAAACGTAAGAGGTTCTAGTCGGGAGCTCCCAACTAGGGGATACTCTGAACCCTCTTTTTCCAACACTAAATACAGCTCGCACTGCGCGCTCGCTTGCTTTAGCAGTAATAAAGATAAATTAAATAAAAAAAAATTTCCTTGGCAGGGTTCGAACTCGCAACTAACCGCACCACTTGCCGCCGCCTCTACCCAACAGCCACACCATTTATTAATTCTTAATGAGAAAAAAACAAATTATAATAGCAGCACAGAAAACAATACAATCGCAATTGCAATACTGTTGATCGAATTGAAAGCAGACGCGCATGAATGTGTGTGTGTACATGTATACAGAATTTCTTGGAATTTGCGTATGTATTTTGCCGGCTCTCCTTCAATCCACGCTTAATAATTTTCACCAGTTCGCGATCTCTCAGCGGCTTCTGGAATCGCGCGGCGAGCTGACGCATGTGGTGGATGTAGTCATCCAACCCTTTGCTGGTCTGTTTCTCTCGCTGTAGTAGCTCCTGCATCACATCTTGCTCCGTCTGATAGCCCCGAAACCTGTCTAAGAGAGCGTGCCGCAGTTGCATCCAGCTGTCGACCCTAGAATGCCGTACGTGCATCCAATATCACTCGCGTGCACGGCCGGTCTGGAGCAGGCAAAAACCGCACAGGACCTCCTTCCACGGGCATTGATATTGCCTTTGCAGGAACTCCAGCCGAAACACGAAGTCCTCCAACGAACTTGACGTTCCACCGCTCGAGCTTCAGGTACGCCGTTTCTCGTACGTTGGCATACGCTTCCTCCGGCTGAAAGGAAATGGCGATTATTCGGATTATGCCAGGTCCTCGCCTGAGCATCTGCTACGAATACTGGGCTGCTGGATGAGTACTCCGCTCCTCGCGCGCCTTGTCTGTGTGGCTTCGATGGCACCGATGGTGGAAATGCCTCGCGCTGGATCCCTTCTCGCTTTTTCGGGGTGGCGGAGTGTTAGGTTCTCCGACGTGGATCCCTGGCGGCCTAAGCACATCAATGAGGCCCTTCATCATCTCTATGAGGCCTGTTCGCATCTCCTCGCGGATGGACTCGCTGATGCCAGAAGGCAGAGCATGCAGATATGTCTGGTGGGCCTGGGCTATTGCCCCATTCGCTGCCGATGTGAGTACGGAGTCCTTCGTCGCTTTTGGGAACTCCAGGAGCCGTGGATGTCTTGTTCCCTCTCTAAGTCTACTAGATGACCCAACGCCGGAATCTGTCTCTCAGGAAATCCCCGGAAATTCATTGGCGTTCTCACCAAACCTTCTGGCAAACGTGGTGGTGGCAGTGCCCACGCTCCATCAGCGTCCGAAACCCAGTCAGACACCTGTTCCTCAGCCATACTAATCCCTTCAGAAAACTGTACCCATCTCTTCTATAAGGCTTACTAACCCTAATACAAAAAAACTTCCCAAATAATTCTTATTAAATAAATAAATAAATAAACATTCACCAGCAAATCTTATTAATATTGAATAAATAAATAAATAAATATTCATCGACCACAAAACTAACTCACAAAAATTGTTTTTTTATGTTTCAAATTCAATTTTATATAATTTAGAGGAGAGATAACAAATCCTAACACATGCTAACTTGTCTACGCATAATCTGGACAGTGGACAACATTTAAGCATTCGTCAAATGCTCAGTTCGTCAGTTTGGCCGACGAACGGTATTCAAGGAACGCTATCTTGAAGTCTGTTTGGCTTCTGTCACACTTCTGAGCACTTTTGAGGCATGCTGTGTCACAGGTGCTGCGCAGGATCGAATCATCATATCATCCTGGGTCACCTGTGTCCGAAGCTCTTGTAATATCGGTCAGCATACATCCAACGTTAACACAGAATGAGGCATCTGACAAAACTACCCTAATATCACATTTTATCAGAAGATGCCATTGTCATTACGGCTACCACCAGGCTGCGATGAACGGTCGCGAACTCTTCGCCAACATGCGAACGTGACTTAACTCCATCAACCACCACAAGAAAAACTTCTCATGCTCATGCGATATTCTGATAATATCTGCCTCCTTCGTGCTTCTCGGGCCACATAAGACATCAGCGGTGTGGATCCAAAAGTCACGGGAAACTTTTCTTTGTATTGATATTCATATAAAATGGGTAAAGGGGGTATAATTTATTTGTGCAAATATATGTAACAGGCAGAAGGAAGCATCTCCGACCCCATAAAGAAGAAGAATTGATCTAGCCAGGTCCGTCTGTCTGTCCGTCCGTATGTATGAACGCAAGGATCTCAGAACCTATAAGAGCTAGAAGCCTGAAAGCTTAGCTGTAGGTCCTCCTAGTGCCCGCGCAGATCGAGTTTGTTTCCGATATTCGATAACTTGCCCCGTTTTCGAGTAATGGATGAAAATCGATATCCTGTTTTTTGAGCACTTTTGGTAAATAATAAGAGCAAGAGTCACCAAACTTGACATATAGCTTCTAGAATAGTATATATATATCCAGCATCTTTCATTTTATTGCTATCGTCACCTCCCCGCTACTACTACTATTTGTGTTGCCCACCAATATAAGCCACAATGCCATTGAGATTTTGAGAATACACAAATATTCTATAACACAATTATTAAAGAAAAAGTGTTTTGACTTTCCTTGTATCAGCGGCATCAAGCGCAAATTGCAAGGATTTCTGTATACATGTACACACACACATTCATGCGCGTCCGCTTTGAATTCTATCAACAGCATTGCAATTGCGATTGAATTGTTTTCTGTGCTGCTATTTTAATTCTTTTTTTTCTCATTAAGACCCAATTATTGGTGTGGCTGGTGAGTAGGACGGCGGAAAGTGGTGCGGCTAGTTGCGAGTTCCAACCCTGCCATGAGTATATTTTTTTTTTGTATTTTAATTTTTCTTTATTACTACTAAATCAAACGAGCGCGTAGCGCGAGCTGCATTTGGTGTTGGAAGAAAATGGTTCAGGGTATCCCCTAGTCGTGAACTCCCGACTAGAATCTCTTACTTGTTTTATTTATTTTTTTTATTTCCGCCCCAACTTCAAAGAAGCCGGGTGCTTCTTCAACTTGGACGCCATCGTGTTACGGATCTGCTTGTTTCTCTTTGAGCCGCGCCGGCTGGCTCATCGGTTCTCTGGGTGTGGTCCCATCCCTGGCCAGCAGTCCGCACAATCGATATGAAAAAAGCTACAACGTCTGTAGCAAAACAGACCTACACAACACTATCCAAAACGAACAACAAAATCGATAACATCAAACCTCCGGAACTATTAACAAATTAACAACACTAACAGCTGTGACAACAAGCAAATGTTAACAACAAAGGTGAGACGGTTGTGTAAATTAACAAAAAAAAAACACTACTTTACTTCTCCAGATCGGGTCCTGGTTCCGGACCCAGCATACCCGCCCTACCTGAGACGATCACCTGATCTCGTCTTCCTCATTTTGGCCACTAGTTGGCCTTCATCAGCCCATTTCGGCTTTCATGCCCCCTCTCCCCATCAATGGATATTTAGCCGGGCATTGCGTTTCTTCAATATGAGCGTATAATTGGTTGCATTTCCTCAAAATTATTAAACATTAATATTATTTCTTATTGCATGTAACTCTGATGGTTATCTCCACTCAGCTATTTACAATCTCATGCAAGCGGACATTTCCCTCTTTTGTGTTTGCATATAATTGGTTGCATTTTCTTAAAATTATTAACAATTAATATTATTTCTTATCGCCTTTCTCTTTACAGGATGCCTCCACTCAGCAATTTACAATGTCATGCAAGCGTACATTCCTTTTTAACTTCACCAGGTGCGTATATTTACTTGCATATTCTTATAATTAATGACAATCGGTATTAATTTCTAAAATTTCTTTTTTTTTATAGCCGAACAACAACAAAGAAAAGACTTCACCGCAAGCCAATGCCAATTACCGCTGGGAATAACGTTGGACAATGAATTTATATATATTTATTTGAGCGAATGGCTCTCCACACCTTCATGTACGTATATACGCATGTATTACCACGCTGAAAAAAATGCTAAATCGGCAAAATTATTATATATAAGAATTTATATGAATTAAGTCGCTTAAATATTCTTAGCCTACCTAAAGAGCTCTCTGGAGCGTTAGAGGCGATAAATGGCGTCCTTCGGCGTGGGATTCGGTAGCCTTGGTTCTCCTCATTAATACAGCGTAATTCTGGCAATATGTTGGCACTTTATGAACTTAACGTTATAAATTAGTACACTAGCAATTTAAGCTGCAACATAGCAAGTCTGTTCACTTGGTCGTTTTACCCAAAATGGTACTTTAAGTTCATTCTACTTTAAAATGTTTATACCCTGAACCCATTAAAAATGGGTAAAAAGAGTATAAAGTTTTTGTGCAAATGTATGTAACAGGCAGAAGGAAACACCTCCAACCCCATAAAGTATATATATTCTTGATCAGCATCAATAGCCGAGTCAATCTAGCCATGTCCGTCTGTCTGTCTGTCCGTATGTATGAACGCAAGGATATCAGAACCTATAAGAGCTAGTGACTTGAAATTTAAGCTGTAGGTCCTCCTACTGCCCGCGCAGATCGAGTTTGTTTCCGATATTCGATAACGTGCCCCGTTTCCAAGTAATCGATAAAGATCGATATTGAAATCATGTGTTTTGAGCAATTTCGACAAATAATATGAGCTAGAGTCACCAAACTTGACATGTAGCTTCTAGAATAGTATATATATATCAAGTATCTTTCATTTTATACCTATCGTCACCTCTCCGCTATCACCTCAAAGCTGTAAATCAACTTAATTATTTAACTTGTATTGCCTAGCAATTTCAGCCACAATTTATATGCAATTGAACTTTTGAGAATACACAAATATTCTTTATTCTATTCTACAATAATATGTACTGTCGAAATTTTCATTAGGATCGGTTAAGAAACACAAAAGTTATGTGCGCACGTGTTAGCAGCATAGCTGCTGCGCAAATTCCAAGAATTTCTGTATACATGTACGCACACACACATTCATGCGTGTTTGCTTTGAATTCGATCAACAGCATTGCAATTGCGATTGTATTGTTTGTTGTGCTGCTATTTTAATTGGTTTTTTTCTCATTAAAGCTCAATTATTGGTGGGGCCCTGGAGTAGAGGCAGCGGCAAGTGATGCGGTTAGTTGCGAGTTCGAACCCTGCCAAGGGAACAATTTTTTTGTTTTATTTTCATTTTTCTTTATTACTACTAAATCAAACGAGCGCGTAGTGCGAGCTGCATTTGGTGTTGGAAGAAGAGGGTTCAGGGTATCCGTCGGGAGCTCCCGAGTAGAACCTCTTACTTGTTTTGTTTTTGTGTTAGTGCCCTGAAGACGGTTGCCGAAGTGCAGCCAAAATATATCGGTTATTTTCAAACAAAATTGCGCTTTAATTTTGCCTTGAATAAAAAAGCCCCGGACCGCAAGCCAGTCAAACGAATAATTATAAAATGGAAAGGTCGCCATATCCAACATTAAATTACAACGAACATAAGTTATGCAAAAATAAGAACTAACTACAGAGAATCCAGAAAACAATTAACAAATTTCAAATTACATTAGTCAAGTTAGTTAAACTTAAACCTAGCTTACAGTTCCTTTTAAAATGCAGGAAATCAAACCTAATATCTAATTTTACTAAGAACTTGACAAAACAATTGCCCATACTGACTACGGACAACAAAATCCACCCTGACATAACTAAGGTATTAACTAGACACGCACACTTTTTCCATAACAAAATATTAAAATTTCTTATAAAACGCAAACACAGTTTATTACAAAAAAAAGCCAAACGTATGGAAATAGCGAAAACAAACATAGAACATCTGATGATCACAGATGACTCCAACGCGTTTTTTGAGAGCGAGAAGAACATAGAAAACAAAATAACAACAACACTCAAAGAGAATGGTTTGTAAGCAAACCGAAAACAGCATTCCCGCCTAACGTAGAAACGTTACTTGAGTCGGCACACACTAAATTCTCTGTATTAGTTAAAGAATACAAAACGAAGAACAACCAAAGCACAAGGGATCGAGCAATACTGGACACAGTGGAACAGACACGTAAATTCTTACTAGAAAATAACAATATCAAAATTTTAACTTCAGACAAGGGCAAAACAACAGAAGCAATGGATATCGACGATTACAAATATAAAATGACAAATATTTTAGATGACTTATGCGCGTATAGAACACTAAGACAGGATCCGACATCAAGATTATAGACAAAGAATAATTGCCTCATTACACAATTATTAAAGATTGGACTTATTTCAAAGGACGAAAGAAATTAGATGATTACTACCTACTACCTACTAATATATGGACTACCGAAAATTCACTACTCTATTGATTCCCCATCATATCTACTATCCAAATATATTATAAAAAAAATATTAAGAAACTTGACAATGGACTCTAAATACAACATTAAGAATTCGTTAGAGTTCAAAGATAGAGTCAACAACGTCACTATCAGGGACATAGTATTTTTTGACATAGTATTCTATTAATAGAGTTGGTACTGGAAAAAAAAGACGAAAGTGGACCAAATTGGAGGAACACACAACTATACCTAAACAATTTTTTATGGATATAGTTAAATTCTGTATTCAAGAGAACAGGTATTTTAAATATTTCGACAAAATATACATACAAATATACATTCAATCCAGTAATAGCGGATATAATAATCGATATGTTGGACAATATTACTGATAAATTGGCAACAAAACCAAAACTTCTGACATAATATGTAGATTACCTTTTTGCTGTAACGGACGAAACAGAAGTACAAAACAATCTATAAGAATTAAATTCGTTTCACAAACACATCAAATTGACAGTGGGACTAGAACAAGAGTGGACAACTCACTCAAAATTAAGTGGTATATGAAACCCATAGCCTCTAGACGAATAATGAACTTGAACTCTGACCACCCAAAAAGTGTGATTATAAATACAGCACTAAGCTGTATGAGAAGAATGACAAACATATCGGACGCTATATACCATACAAAAATTCAACACCAAATTAAAAACTATTAACCATAAATGACTTCCCGAAGAATAAAATTAGAAAATTATTTAAGAGACCACACATAAGAACACGAAAGACAACAGAATCGACAAAAATACATACACAAATCTCCAACGTACAACGATTATCGGAACGGCTCACAAACTCAGACTGCTATAACAGACAAGAAATAAAAGTAGCCCACAAATACATTAAAAAAATTCTTTAATAATACTAAGGCGAAAATACCAATGTTAAACAAAAGTAACGGCATTTACAAAAAGGCCATGTGTCGGGGACAACAACAATATTTGCAACAACGTGTACATCGGCACAACAAAATAAAAGCTAAAAACAAGAATAACTCAACACAAATCGGACTTCAAATTAGGACATCAAAATAATTTACAAAAAACAGCACTTATGACCCACTGTATGAATAGAAACCACACACCAAATTTCGATGCGACAACAATTTTACAACAAGAACAACACTATAACAAGAGTCATACATTATAAATGTTACACATAATAAACACACCAAACAACAGACGACTAAACTATGAAACGAACACCGAAAACTGCGCTCACTTATACAGACATCTATTGAACTGCCATATAGTTTCAACCTCCACGTCAAAGAGCGCAGACAATGTATGTTTTTTAAATTTTTTAAATAATTGCTTAATTTTATTTAATGTATCTTAATGTTAATTGTTTTTTGTTTTTGTGTTAGTGCCCTAAAGACGGTTGCCGAAGTGCTGCCGAAATATATTGGAAATATTTAAACAAAATTGCGTTTTCATTTTGTCTTGAATAAAAAAGCCCCGGACCTCGAGCCAGCCAATCAAATAATTATAAAATGGAAATGGCGACCTTTCCAATATTAAAAAAAAAGAAATCATATAAAAATTAAACTTTTCTCCTCTATTCAAACCAAAATTTAAAAAACTATGCACAGAAATCAATAACATATTTTGATTAGAATCAGAGCCAACTTCCGGACAAATTTTTGCAAACAAAAGCTGAGATAGAGCCATAAATCGCTAGTATATAAAAAAAAAAAACAATATAGAAATACACGTCAAAAAACTAATTAAGGATGGAATAGTAGAATCATTTAAGTCTAATTTCCAAAAACAAAAATTTATTAGCGGACAGGTTCTATTTCCAAGAATAGAAGAAGTTCTTGATCAGTTTGGTCGAGCCAAATATATTTCGTGCCATGATTGTCCGAATTCCAGGAAATTAAGAATAATAACTTAAATTTTTCAAGCAAAGTCTCACTTAAAAGTAGCCACCAACTTGTTCATGCGAATGATGAAAGTTTCATTTTCTGGTCTAAAACCATCTCAAGCATTTATCTATATTGATGACGTAGTAGTCATCGGATTGCTTCAAAATTCATTCTCTCGGCTATAAACAGACTAGCATAAGCATTTTGCCCGATAAAAAAACGACGTTTTTGAAAATTAACCAACACCTAAAGACGCCGATACCGCAGGTAGATTCGTACCATTTTGCAACTATTACATATTTGCAATGATACAGTTTTCTTAAAGGGCAGTAAGGAAACCTACTTTAGTGAAATACCCTGACTTCAGCAAAGAATTTAGCAAAATCACTAATGCTGGTAATGCATGTGGAGCAGTACGCCTCAAGAATTTACACTCAGGGAGAAAGTAATAACTCTGCTACAGCATTTCAGAACATATGTCTATGAAAAGCATTGCACAGATCATATCCATTAACATACCTCTTTTCAATGAAAGATCCAACATCCAAACTAACTTGTATAAAATTTGGAAGAGTACAAATTTAACGCCCTAGTCTATGAAGTTAGTAGCAACAATTCGTGCAAATTAAGTTTGATATGAATAAGTATTTACTGAAGCATGGAAAACAAGTTATCTCACGACTCGTAGCTTATGTTTTATACTCCAATGGAAAGTTAGACCTTAGGTCCGGTCTTTCAAGGGCTTGATGCAGAAGCTGGGGTATATAGCATCATAAATTTGTAAAGGCCACCTAGCTAGATAATTGATCTGTATATATATATAGAAGCTATGATTTGGTCAATAACAGTATTTCGATATCGATTTTTATCGAATGTCGAGTTGTTTAATAGGAGGACTTATGTTTATTTCAAGTCTCCAGCTCTTATAAGTTCTGAGATCGAGGCGATCATACATATGGGCGGACGGACTGAAGGACGGGCAGACAGACGGACAGACTAACATGACTAGTTCGACTCGACTATTGATGCTGGTTAAGAATATATACAATTAATGTGGTCGTTCTTTTAAGACATTTTCAATGGGATCAGGGTATACAAATTGGGTAAAAGTACTTTAAAAAGTCAACGATTAGCACTGCTTCAAAAGGTGACCACGATTGACAAGAATAATATCGGCCACAAATTTCAAAAACATCCGTGAACGGAAAACGCAATTGAGTACGCAATTACAAATTTTCTATTATACCAAATATTAAGTAACAATACAAAACAAAAGTGTAACAGCAGATACTAGAGATATTCTGGAATATTTTTCACTGAAGTTGGGTTAAATTAAGCCAAAACACACATGACATAAATGTATTGATGAATGAACACAACAGGAATTAATCTAAGTGCAAACGAGCGGTAGTGCGGTTCACCTGTTTTCATTGACTGTTCACACATTGTGCCTTTTGTGGCCGCAATCCCACTACAGGTATGCCAAAGACCGTGTACGTCGCCCAAATTTACGCACACATTAAAAAAAATATCTCAGTGTCACGACGAACCCTTGATCGGTTCATTCGCACAAATTTGTGTGGGTTTGTGTAGGGCTGGAGATTCAGAAATTCGAAAAACTTCAAATCTTGTCAAATTTGCATCGAACAGGCAGTCAACTAACAGGCACACAAACGCATAAATGCTTCCATCCATATAAAAAAGTGTCTGTGGGGTTTGGTAGGAGCAAAAAGCTATCATGAATACATGTCAACGTTCAGGTACCCTTACCAGCAACAAGCATGGAAAATAGTAATTTTGCACATGAACCAGCCAAACCCTTTAATAATATCACACAACTAGTCACTCGAAAGATTGTGCGTGTGCACAAGTAGCAGGTCGCAAAAATTGAACATTTTCATTACCCTTGCAGAAATACGACTCAGTTTTTTTTTATTTGAAGCATATATTAATAAAAAAGTTTTTTTTAAATAAAAATAGATCAGATTCTTCTCATTATGCTTGACTGGACGAGGAAATTCACGATAGAGCATTTAAATGTGTGTGCCTTTTGCTACCACAGGCACACAAATGAAGAACAAATCTATGGCTCGCGATGCCGTGATCTACGTGTGCGCATATCCACACAATACAAACGTATTTAGGTTTATAGATCTCGGGGTTTTTTGAGAAGCTATGCAGGCAGAAAGAGATGCACACAATTGCGCAAAGCAATGAGTGAGAGCGAGGCACACTCTACACATGCATTCACACATATGTTTTTGGAATTAAAAACTAACATACATATGTATATTAAGAAAAGCATCAGCCGCAGCGACGTTGTGCGCTGAGCCGGCTTTCGAGGCCGGCGTTCGGCTGCCACTCTCAGCAGTCTTACTCTCCCAGGGCATAACAAAATGGTCGCAGGCTCATTTGGGGTTTCCTCGTTGCGATTTATCGTGTTTCGATTATTCGGCTGTTTGGTATATATATGCACTGTATGGTTAGTGATTGTAATAAGGATTATAAGCTAGAAAGAGAGGTGATTATGATAAGGATTTTATGCTAGAAAGAGCAGATTTAGTTTGCATAGAAATGAAAGTGGGGATAGGTTTACTTAGGACCGTATGAGGTACAATAAAAAAAGAGATAATATACGAATCAAAATGGAAATAAAAAAGTTCAAAAAATTACATAGAGATGAAACTGCTTTACCAATAAAATATTGTTGTGTATTCATGCATACACGCTCTTTTTTTTACTGCTCTCATTTTGCTAACCATATTTTATGTAATTTGACAGTAAAAATATTTCATGTCAAAATCTGATAACATGGAATCTTTGAATAACTTCCGAAATAAAGAAATTTCCTGTTCAAAATATCCATTTGTCATTCAGGGTACATCTTATATACTTATTTTAAAAAAGAATTTGTTGAAACGGTTACTTACAACTGGATACATGGCCTGCAAACTTGAAACATTATATAAAACAGAGCTTTCCCAAAAACCTCGGCGTGACTGTTCAACTTGAAGCTAAAAGTATATAAAGAAAAAAATTCATTAGTCGAGAGTCCGTTTTTTTTTTTTTTTGCTGGTGTGGCTGTTGAGTAGAGGCGTTTGCAAATAGTGTGGTCTGCTACGAGTTCGAGACCTATCGAGTAAACAGTTTTTTTTATAATATTTTTTATTACTGCTGAAGCAAACGAGCGCGTAGCGCGAACTGAATTTGGTGTTGGTAGAAGAGGGTTCAGGATAGTCCCTAGTCGAGATCTCCCGACTAGAGCCTCTTACTTGTTCTATATAATATTTTAAAAATTTAATTTTTGAAAATTGGTTGTGTCGGTGTCGAACTCGCAACTACCTTCAACCTTTTGAAGGAAATATTCGTATATTGTCAAAAAGTCTTCATTAAATTGTGGCTTAAATTGGTGGGTAGTTTCAATTGATCTCTTTTTTGATTTTGCGAGATTCTATATAGATGGTATAATTTTTCATAAGACAAGATTTCGATATCGATTTTAACGACCGCTACCGGCTATCGGCAACTAACTCTTACTGCGCGGGCACTAGAATGAATGAAATTAAATAATGGTTAAGCTGAAAGTAGCAGTAACTGATAAAAGTGACTAAAATCATTACAGATAACATACGCCTATACAAAATTACCCGGCAAAATGTTACTTTTGTTCTTTTGCGAAAATGGGAATAGGCAAAAATATGCGATATATTTATAACAAAAAGTGTGGCATTGGTCTTACTCTCGCTGTACCCCAATCAAAAGAAGGACCGCTGCAACCTTAAAGTTGTAGCGCTACTGTGTTGATTGCAACTCTATTACACCAAGTAATGTTGCCTTCTCTGCCTCTAGGATAGCCGAGCTTTCCATATGCATTACCTAACGCCGTTTTGGGAAAGGTGAAGTACTCATAGAGTGGGAGAGCACAACATTTTAAACAATGCCGCAGGGAATATGGAGAACATCTCATAGTATTTGCACATTAAACTTAGACCGGTCTAAAAAACGTTTTCAGGCGCTGGATGTAAGCGACGAATTTTTCACTACAATTTATCATATTTTAAACTGTTTTCAGATTTGGCAACTGATAAATTCGCAA
Source organism: Drosophila montana (assembly GCF_035044405.1). NCBI lineage: Eukaryota > Metazoa > Arthropoda > Insecta > Diptera > Drosophilidae > Drosophila > Drosophila montana. Next base: position 40,569 of record NW_026999179.1, read on the forward strand.
TAGTTTGGTGACAATTTGCCTTTGCCACCGAGAGGGACAATAGACTTCCAAGGGATCCGTCTTACGTTGAAACCATTATAGAATGGCTTTAACGTTCTCAAAAAATGCACTCAAAAATCATTTTATTTGAACTTCTATCAAGCCCATCTAGGTGAATTCAGCGACGAACACGGAAAACGATTTCACCAGCAAATAATCCGCTTCTAGACTATATTTTTTATTTGAATAAAATCAACGACATCTGGCGAACTTTAACACAAATCAGAACACGCAAATATATAGCTACCATATAAATTGTTGCTCGAAAATGAAAAAAACCTTCATACATGAAACAGCTAGGGAAAAAGTTGGGCCTTTATTTTCTGTACGTAAGACCTACATCGATTTAGTTTTTGTTTGGATCTATAGCTCACTCAATTGCTCTAAGAGCAAGAGTTAGAGAGCTATATGCTTTGTATGATAAAACGGCATCTTACTCTTAGTGTTCTCGCGCCCTTAAGCACATTGTGCCCACAGTGCTCACAAAAGGGGTGATCCTAATATTTTAACCAGTCTAAATTTTTCGCCGGAGTAGCCAGTGCTTCAAGTTCGGGATTAGGCTGTAAATAGATCTGCCATTTGTTCTCGCATCACAAATAGCTTCCTTTTGGTCGGTGGTATTGTACCTTAGTTGACTATTGGTGGTTTCCTCTGTTTGCCTTTCAGCCGCATGCAAGCCGAGTGGGACCATGCCTGCCACAAAAGGCCGTGACTTCCGATTCCGTACGGGACCAAGTGGCTACACTTATGCCGTCTTGCATCATTTGCAGCATCATTCATTGCGGGAGTTAATGTGATAGATCAGTATAGGAATTCGGAACCAGCAATTGGCATTCTGCTCTTTCGCTTTGGGCCTATGTTGCTTGCCGTCATTCGGCTGTTGTAACCGTACTCCACAGTACTCTGTTGTACATGAGCCTTAGAGAACGCTTCCGGCAACCATATATTGTCGCTGGCTATTCTTAGTGTCATAAAGGAGCACTCTCTCTTAGAAGCTATCTTTACAAGCTGGAGATGCTCGAGATGTGTCTGACCGTAAGTACTTTTAGGAATTTCGTCCAGTTGGCAGCATTATAGGCGTTCCTGACAGCCAATGTACAGACTAGGCAGTACTGCATGGTGCCACTTGCCCACCTTGCGCCCTGAATTGCGTTGATTACATGCGTGATGATAGTATGTTTTCTAAAGCCATTTTGGCGTTCAGACTGCCCATGCACTTCAACAAGCTTCATTTCTAGGAGGATACATATCAATTATAATATAAAGCATACACAACGGGTTATAATAGAAGTCATCTACAAATACTTTGCCAGACTTTGGAATAAGCCAAGCACAAGCTTTCATGTGCATGGTTATACATATCCACGAATCTTCTCGGGTGTGCAGCGATAACAGCCTTCATGACGCCATTCAGGACGCCGTCTGGTCAAGGAGATTTGTCGGACTTGAGCATAGCAATCATGGCTAGGACTGTTGGCATTGGCTGCCTGAAAAGCCTTTCCATGACTAGTTTATGGGGAAGTCTGAAAGGCTTCGCGTCAGCAGCGTCACAAAGCTCTTGCAAGTACCGAGTTTTGCTAATTCTGAAAGCTACCTTGAGTGTTTTCCGCTTAGCTCTAAATTAGTGGAGATCAAAATTATTTAACGATCTATACCGTTGGCTCTTCCGCCTTGCTGCGCGGCAGTCTTTACGCACTTTGGCAATCTTCTCGTTGCACCAAGCACGAGTTTCCACGCGAGTTTCCATACTTAAAAACTTTGGCAGTGTTTATTACATGCCTAGGTGACAGTTTCAGTTTTCGCGTCAGCGGAACTGATGTCATCGCCTTTTATGTCCTTCAAGTCCTTCTACCCTAGGGAAGAGTCTTTCCAGATCTATGATGTCCAGCTTGTAACCAGTGTGTTGGAGCACTCTACTCATGCCTCTGCTTCCAGATTGAGAGATGTTTCCTTCTCAGCCGCAAAGTGGTCGTTGTGAGTGTAAGCATCTGATACATGCCGTTTGGCGTCTCGAGCAATGTCTGGGCTGGTGGACGCCAGGTATATGATTGACTGCTTTTCGAACCGCTGTTCAGCAGATAGACATTCATTGGAGCGTGCGGGTCCAGCAGGATGGCTCCTTTGGTGACTTTCTGCTACTTCCCATTCTACTCGTTGAAATCACTGGCTACCATCACAGGAGACTTGCCGTGCGCGTATTGTGCAATGTATTCTAAGATGGCTGCAACTGTATTTCGCCCATGCAAACCCTTTGCCAGCAAGTCCAGTTGGGCGAGCTGGCATTGTGTCTGTCCACAGCAATATAATGCTGCTGCAGCGTATACGATTTCATACCATAATTAAGTATGTTTGATGGTGGATGTTTGCTAATTGCACGAACTTAACCATCCTTCTAAGCCTTTTTGTACTCTGGACAGTTTCAGTGACAAAATGTCTCAATATTTTCTTTTTGATGGTAAAAAATTAAATAATTCCTAAACCATTGAATATTTTTATACTCTGTCCTGGGCTTCATTTTTGCTATATCTTTTTGTTTTATATTGGCCTCTTTAAATCGGATGCAAGCTTTCGTTGGGGCTCAGGCACATTACCGTTCAAAAGATATACATATATGAAACTGCTGATCGTTGACAAAATCGTTAATTGACCGGTTGAATAAAGGATCACTTGCTGAACTAACCTAACAAATCATCCTTTTGCCTAACTTACTTTATATCCTGTGATTGAGTTTTAATGTTTATCAAGATGGTGGTAGATGGTCGACGGCTTTAATACCAGCAGTAATATGTATAAAGAAAATTATTGTCCTTATATATAACTAAAAGAGAATAAAGGCCTGTAATTATTAAAACGCTCAGAAAGTAGTTACTAGAATTTTTTTTTTTTTTTTTTAATTAGTGGTTTGTAAGGACTCTTTTGCCTTATGCACCATTTGATGTCTTTTGTTAATTCGCCATATTTTTACAATTTAAAAAGTTGTTTCGTTATTCTATTTTCTGTATCTATTATCTATCTTGTCTATATTATTGCCGCGTTGCCCTGCGGATGGGTAGGCGTTGTTGGTGGAGTTGGGCAAATGTTCTCCTCCTTAATCTTCTGATGGGACGGGCACCTCGAAGGTTGCTGGCGAGCCTATTGGCGTGCGTGGCTAGCCGGTTGTCATAGGGAGCGTAGTGGGTCCTTATTTGCTCTTCAACCCAGGGGATCCTCAGGTCTCTGTGTAGAACGCTGTTGCGCACGTAAAATGGGGCTCCTGCCATCCTGCGCAGAGTTTTGTTTTGGAGAGATTGAACTCTTTTTCTGTTGGATGGAGTTGCCAAGCCCCAGATCTGTATGGGATATCGCCAGATGGGTGCCACAGTTTGTAAATAAACAAGCCGTTTACTTGGAAGGGAAAGTTTGCTGCGGGGGTTGAGGAGCCAATTTAACTTGGTCAGCTTATTTCGACAGCGTTGCACAGCTCCTTTAATGTGGCTGGCGAAAGTGAGGCGCTTGTCAAGGGTGACGCCCAGGTATTAAGAAAAGCTTAGCTGAGCATTCATTTATAGTTTTCTCGGGCTAGCAAAGTACGTTATAAGTGCGTTACCCTAAATCCATTGAAAATAGGTAGAAATGGGGTTAATGCCTTTGTGCAAATGTATGTAACAGGCGGAAGGAAGTATCTCTGACCCCATAAAGTATATATATTCTAGACCAGCATCAATAGACGAGTTGATCTAATGATGTTCGTCTGTTTGTCTGTCTGATCGAATGTATGAACCCGTCGATCTAAGAACCACCTTGAAATTTTGAACGTAGTGCCTGCGCAGTACGAGTTTGTTTCCTATATACGATAACCAGCTCCGTTTTCAAGCAATCTATTAAAATTCATATGAAAATCCTATATTTTGAGCAAGTTTCGTAGATTTTCAGAGCCACCAAATTTTTTTTGAATAGCATATATATATTATCGAGTATCTTTCATGTTGTAGTTATTGCCACTAGCTCCTCCCGCTCCATAACTATAAATCAAGTAAATAAACCAATTGGAAGTAACTACCAATTTACGCCGCAATTTTTATGGAATTGTCTTTTTGAGAATATACGAATATTCCATACATATATCTATAGATCTATGTTTGTGGCAGCTAGCCCAAAATGCAATAATTTCTGTATATATGTACACACATACATTCATGCGCATTTTATTGAATTCTAAAAAAGCATTGTAATTGCGATTTATTGTATTCTGTGTGTATGTGATACTATTTTTATACCCTTGCAGAGGGTATTATAATTTTGTCGTGAAATGTGTAACGCATAGAAGGAGACATCTCCGACCCCATAAAGTATATATATTCTTGATCAGTATCAACAGCCGAGTTGATATAGCCATGTCCGTCTGTCCGTCTGTCTGTTTCTATGCGAACTAGTCTCTCAGTTTTAAAGCTATCTTTATGAAACTTTGCAGAAGTCCCTCTTTCTGTTGCACGCAGCTCATATGTCAAAACCAGCTGGATCGGACCACTATATCATATAGCTGCCATAGGAACGATCGGTCGAAAAGTAGCTTCTTGTATGAAAAACATTTTCTGTTTTTCAAGATATCTTGACCAAACTTGGTATTTATTAGTTTTACTACGTTCCCCATATATATGCAAAATCCTATTAAGACCGGACAACTATATCATATAGCTGCCATAGGAACGATCGGTCGAAAATTAAGTTTTTGTATGAAAATTTTTTATGTTTTTCAAGATATCTTGACCAAACTCGGTACTTATTAGTTTTACTAAGCTCCCCATATATATGCAAAATTCTATTCAGATCGGGCAACTATATCATATAGCTGCCATAGGAACAATCGGTCGAAAATTAAGTTTTTGTTTGGAAAATTTTTATGTTTTTCAAGATATCTTGACCAAACTCGGTTCTTATTAGTTTTACTACGCTCCCCATATATATGCAAAATCCTATTAAGATCGGACAACTATATCATATAGCTGCCATAGGAAAGATCGGTCGAAAATTAACTTTTTGTATGGAAAATTTTTATGTTTTTCAAGATGTCTTGACCAAACTCGGTATTTATTAGTTTTACTACGCTCCCCATATATATGCAAAATCCTATTAAGATCGGACAACTATATCATATAGCTGCCATAGGAACGATCGGTCGAAAATTATGCTGTTGTATGGAATTTTTTTTTGTTTTTCAAGATATCTTGACCAAACTCGGCATTTATTAGTTTTACTATGCTCCCTCCACTTATGCAAAATCTTATTCACATCGGGCTACTATATCATATAGCTGCCATAGAAACGATCGGTCGAAAATTAAGTTGTTGTACGGAAACCTGTTTTGTTTTTCATGATATCTTAACCATACTCGGCATTAACTATTTTCCCTGTGCTTCTTAGATACGGGCAAAGCACTATAAGCATTTTGAAAAGGTTGGGTCTGCAAGGGTATTAAATCTTCGGTGTGCCGAAGATAGCACTTCTTTCTCGTTTTTGTTTCATTTAAAAATAGTTGTTGGTCTGGCTGTCAAGTACAAGCAGCTGCGGTCTGTTACAGGTTCAAGGGCTATAAAGTGACATTTTTTTTAAGCAAACTAGCTTAAGTAAACGAGCTCTTATCGCGATCTGCATTTGGTGTTAGAAGACAAGGATTCAGGGTATTCCCAAGTCGGCATTATCTACTTTTTTTCTCTTAAATACAGCAAAACGCATGGTGGATCTGCATATCTGCTGTAGACTGAAGGACTCCATTCTATTTAACCACAACTTTAATTGCCTATATTGTTAGTAGGTCGAGATCGTTTTCCATCATTTAGTCGGTAAGTTGGAAAAACTATTCCAAATTTTTGATATTTGGATATTGCAGGTGCTTTTGATAACAACAGACACCAATCTACATCCATTGTCTTTAGATCGTAGATGCTTCCACCTACTTATTACATACATGTGCTCATATATATACCTTTTTTACCTTTTTTATCCATTTTCAATGGGTCGAAGACATATAAATTCTAATCATTCTAATCATGTACCTACTACTTTCTGTTTCGGGTAAGAGATATTACGATTAACGGCCAGGTTTTTTTTTATTGTTTTGTTATACCCTAAACCCCTTGAAAATGGGTAAAAAGGGTATTATGTATTTGTGCAAATGTATGTAACAGGCAGAAGGAAGCATCTCCGACCCCATAAAGTGTATATATTCTTTATCAGCATCAACAGCCGAGTCGATCTATCCATGTCCGTCTGTCCGTATGTATGAAAGCAAGGATCTCAGAACCTTTAAGAGCTAGAGACTTAAGCTGTAGGTAGACTTAGCTGTAGGCCCTCCTAGTGCCCGCGCAGATCGAGTTTGTTTCCGATATTCGATAACTTACTCCGTTTCCAAGTAATCGATAAAAATCGATATCGAAATCTTGTTTTTTGAGCAATTTTGGTAAATAATAAGAGCTAGAGTCACCAAACATGTAGCTTCTAGAATAGTATATATATATCAAGTATCTTTCATTTTATACCTATCGCCTGTTGGAAGAAGAGGGTTCAGGGTATCCCCTAGTCGGGAGCTCCCAACTAGAGCCTCCTTACTTGTTTTTTTATTAAAAATGTATATATATTTTCTTGTTAAAAAGATCACTACTACCCCATATGACAGCTTAAGCTAGTTATATATGGGAGAAAAATTTAACAAGACTTACTACTAATTAGTCTAGGTGTATAAGGCTATAAAGCGAAAACTTTTATTTTATAGTTGCTTGGATATATGTCACAATTTAGTTTTTCGCTGAACGCCCCGGTTTCGTTTCAAAATATCTGCAAGCTCATTTCTAAAGAGCTTCTTTGATTCGTTGATTGACTGATGATACTGACGAAACTAAAGACGTTTCTTTCAAGATCTACCAGCTTCATAGTCTGCATGGTCAAAACAAATCTCTAGAAGAGAGATTTGGATTTATCAACAAGGAAAATCTTATCAGGCATCAGAAGTGCGTCAGAGGAAAAGCTCTGGATGCGGTGCGAGAAAATTTAATAATTCCAGCTACATGCCGTATGATATAGGCACAGCGAATTTTGTACGGCCGTTCCATGGATAAAATCGGACAACTTGAACATTCTTATCCGACTGAACTTAGCTGCCTAAAATTAATACGCAGCGAAAACGTCTGTTGGTATTCACAAATAGCTTCACGATCCCGGGCTGCTAAACGAGCTTGTTATTAAAATGCCCAATGAAATTGGACTGGTGTCGGCATCCATTATCAAACGATTTTAGCAGTTTGGCCGCCTTTAACAACTGGCTGCTTTATATGGCAATGATTTGATATATTCCAATCACACAGTATAGTAAATCACATATGCGCACGTATGTTTTAGTGGAATAAGTTCGCTAAATGAACAAGCCCGTGCAGACGAGCTGGAATTGGATTGACCTGCAACCAATGACCAACTTCATTTTAGACCGATCGTTTTTATATCAGCTATATGATATAGTAGTCCGATGTTGATAGGATTTTGCATATATATAAGAAGCAGAGTAAAATTAGTCAAGATATCTTGATAAACAAAAAAGTTTTTCACACAATAACCTACTTTTCGACCGATCGTTCCTATGGAAGCTTTATAATATAGTGGTCCGATGCAGCCGTTTCTGACATATGTACTACTTGCAACAGAAATAGGGACGTATGCAAAGTTTTATGACGATAGCTTTAAAATTGAGAGACTAGTTCGCATAGAAACAGACAGACGGAGGGACGGACGGACTGACAGACATGGCTATATCGACTCTGCTGTTAATATTGTTCACAAATTTATATACTTTAAGGGGTCGGAGATTTCTCCTTCTATGCGTTACACATTTCGAGACACAATTAGAATACCCTTAGCAACCGCCAAAACTAGTGGCTTTTCCCTGAACGGTCCAGACACACAATCGTGCTTATACGGTTTGAGAGCGCCCCTTCACCATATCCATTGACAAGACCAAGCGGCGCAGATCTTTCTCTGGCGAGATGGACCGTCACCCTTTCTTGAAACATTTGTCAGGCAAGCGGTATATGCGCCAAGATCGCCTTTCAGAACATAAGACGAAGACAACCAAGACGAAGACCACCAAGACGAAGACAACAAAAACGAAGCCAGTTTGTGACACTGACTGGATCGGGATTCAAAGTTGAAAGCCCTCCGCATTCTACGGTGTGGGAAGTGAGTGAGCCGTACCCAGAATGTATTGTATTGTATTTTTGTGGTTGAACTTGATGCCCAAGTATATTGCAGCTTGACAGCTTCGAAAATGAGAGTAGAATCCTTCGAGGCCCATGTCAATACCTCGTAAGGAACTGATGGCTGGAGTCTTAGCTGTAAGGTTGACCAAATGTATCCAAAAGAAAATATTGGTAAGCATACTTAGGTGACAATTGAGTCGGAGAGATTCTAGAAGAATCAGATGTGAACAGTTGGCAGTGGGACCTATCAGCTCAAAACTTGGCTGACGATGGAATGAAATGGACCAAAACGCCCCAAATTCATGGCTCAACCAGGTGGTTCAATGGCTGACCATTTTTGTATCTATAGAAATAGCAGTAGCCACACACGGATATGGGCCGTGCAATAAATACTTTGTACCCTACTGAAGAGCAACCAAACTACACGGCCTACTGGAGACGTATCATGCCGGATCTGCAGCGCTTTAGCAAGCTAGATTCCTCTAGATTCTAGATTTCTCACGGACTATTCCTAAGAAGATCAGATTAGACGGCGTTCTGGATATGCAAAACACGCTGCTCCTTAAATGCAGGAAGTAAATGGACTATTCCTAAGAAGATCAGATTAGACGGCGTTCTGGATATGCAAAACACGCTGCTCCTTAAATGCAGGAAGCAAATGGAAGCCATGTTATGCGGATATGACAAGAAGAGTAAATACATTAAGTCAGGGCGCCGCTTAACCAATCGCTAAAGAATGCTGTTCAAGTGGTCCTCTTATATAGATGAGTCAGGAATTCAACGTATTAATGGACGGATGAACTATATAGTCTGCATAAAGCGCTCGATAATTTTGTCAAGACGGCATCGATTCACGTATCTGATGGTTGAATTTTACCACCGCAGGTAACATCTCCTGCACAGCGAAATCGTCGTAAATTATTCGCGTCAGAAGTACTGGGTTTATGGCTTACGAGCTTTGGCGAGAGAAGTTTCCAATGCATGCCTAGCGTTCCGCATATGAAGCGCCCGCCAGAAGCCACCAGAGATGGGTGACCTGCCAATCGATCAATTATCGCCCCATTCTCCACCGCTCATATATACTGGGGTATATTACTAAGTCTTTATTCCGCTTGGATCACCCCACATGGGCGGAACTTGGGAACGAATGGTTTGCTCTACAAAGGCAATATTGTCGCAAATTCCGCTGCACTGTAGGCTACGAGGAAATGTTTCGTGCACAATTGGCTGATGAAGGCGTGCTCAGCTCGAGGCCGGTAATTTATGTTCCCTTGCAGACCTCTGAGTATATATCCCTGACCCCGCATCATTTTGTTATAGGTCATTCAAGCGGACTGCGTACCGAAAAGGTGCAACCGCCAATCCAACCGATAGCAGTCGATGACATCTTCATAATAGTGGACGATGCTGTCAAGCAAAATTGTTGGACAAGATAAGTTGTCAGAGATGTGCGACATTAATGCGAGCAAGTTTGATATATAATAAGCCATGTAGCTTCTAGAATAGTATATATATATCAAATATCTTTCATTTGATAGCTATCACCATCTCCCCGCTACTACCTCATAGCTATGCATCAAGTAAACAAACCAATTTGTACTGCCCACCAATTTAAGCCACGATTAAAATGCAATTGACATTTTGAGAATATACAAATATTCTTTAGAACAATAAGATCTACTGTTGAAAATTTTATTATGATCGGGTAAGAAACACAAATGTTATAAAAGAAAATGTGTTTTGGCTGGCCACGAGTTTGGGACAGCTAGCGCAAATTGCAAGAATTTCTGAAAACATGTACACACAGATATTTATGCGCGAATTCATTGAATTCTATTAAAAGCATTGCAATTACGATTGTATTGTTTTCTGTGCTGCTATTAAAATCCCTTTTTTTTCTCATTGAGAGTAAATTATTGGTGTGGCTGTTGGGTAGAGGCGGTGGCAAGTAGTGTGGTTTGTTGCGAGTTCAAGCCCAAACACTTGTTTGTGCGTGTGTTCGTTGGTGCATATTTCTGCTTGTGCTTGTGTCCAAACAATTTGATTGTGTACGAACATTTTTAGAGCGTTTGCTTGCTCTATTTTTGTGCATCGTTTTCCGCTTCGCTCTGCCCTCTCGCAACTTCTGCAAAACTTATACGCCAGTAGAAAATATGTCGTGCTGTAAGGAACCTTGCACGTTCAAGCAAGCTGAAGATTCCTCACAGTCGCAACTTGCTAATTGCTGTGTAAGAATATGATGCATGCTAAATGTGCAGGTGAAAAGGTGTTATGTGAAAAAAAAGAAATCATGGTGCCTCTTTGGCACCACCTGCAGCCTAATCAGCTCCTACTTTGCCTGTAGTTGCCCCTCGTAGGCACGTTTTTGTGTCTGGACTTTCGACTGTCACCAATTTTGAGTCATTGGCAGCCTATATTGAAAGCAAATCTTCTGCTAGCGATTACATTACCAAATTGAATTTCGACACCCCTCGTGATATAGCAGCATTCAAAAATAATGTTTCTCATGGTTTTTTCCCAAGCATTTGTCACCCTAAATTTTGGCCTCTTCACATGATTGTTCACGAGTTTAAGCAAAACAAGTAAGAGGTTCTAGTCGGGAGCTCCCGACTAGGGGATACCCTGAACCCTCTTGCTCAAAAAACAGGATTTCAATATCGATTTTTATTGATTACTTAGAAACGGGGCAAGTTATCAAATATCGGATCTGCGCGGGGACTAGGAGGACCTACAGCTAAAATTTCAAGTCTCTAGCTCTTATAGGTTCTGAGATCCTTGCGTTAATACATACGGACAGACGGACGGACAGACAGAAGTACATGGCTAGATCGACTCGGCCATTGATGCTGATCAAGAATATATATACTTTGTGGGGTCGGAGATGCTTCTTTCTGCCTGTTACATACATTTGCACAAATACATTAAGCCCTGTTTGCCCATTTTTAATGGGTTCAGCGTATAACAAGCGAAACCAGCTTTTCCCTGTCACTCTTCCGGTCCCCTCGATACAAGGTACCTTTCCTGCCGCAAACAACTATCTTCGTCATCCGACCTAGATTCCATTCATTATCATTACTTTTAAGCTTAAAAATCTTTTTGTTCCTAGCACTTCCTTCGATTCGGATATAAACGCATTTTCAGAAACATGGGTAAATTCAACCATATCTGATTTTGAAGTTTTATCCAACAATTTTATTTTGTATAGAAATGATCGGCCGACTCGAGGTGGTGGGGTATTAAGTACCGTTAAACCCACTTTCCAGCCAAAACCTTTCTGTTTTACTACGCCTACTGACGCTGAGATTGTCTCAGTTAAGGTGTCTTTTCCACACGTCATTTTCTACGCAGGTGCGTGTTAATGACCTATTTATAGTGTTAAGTGATTTTAATTTACCGAACATCTCTTGGTCATTATTCACTGCCGAAAATTATCAAGTACCCTCAGCACAGCATGACTTTATGGATTGCACGCTAGAAGTTTCCTTGTTTCAAATCAGTTCAATTTTTAATCATTTGAATAGAACTTGATATGAATATTGCTATTAATTTTTTTAAAACACCTTGAACTCTTTCTTTGATTTTTGTATTCCTAACTCAATTCGCTAAATTGCTTCTTCAAAGCCACCCTGGTTGACTTCCAGATTTTCAAAGTTTAATAGTTTGGTTCGAGTATTGAGTTGGCTAAATATTCCATAGCCAAGTCGAAATTTTTCTTCTGAATTCACAGTGCTTTGAGAATTATCTTTTCCGTTGCAAAAGGCAATTTGTCCAAAATCCGAGACAGTTTTATAGTTTTGTAAACTTGAAGCGTAAATCTTCAAGTTTGCCAAATACTTTTTCTCTCGGGATGGATAAAGCTAACAATGATTCTGATTCTGCTAGCCCCTTTGGTAACTTTTTCCAAAGAATTTACTCCACCGTCATAATAATAATTCTTACCCTTACAATATTGTTGTGAGTTAATTGAAAACACTCATTTATTGATTTAGGGTTTTTATTAAAGACGTCTTCTGACGATGCTGGGTTTCCATCGACTGACTGTCTTTGGATTATTTATGCTTAAATCTAATAATAAGGTTTTTGTATAAATGTCTCTGTCGCTGAGTACAGCGGCAGAGCGGGAGCATGTAGTGTACGTTTACATATATGCATATACTTAAGGCATATACATTGAACATATACATAACGCAAGGCAAATGCATGGTATGTGGCAGAATATACAGACGTTGCATATCCCACGCTATGGTCAGGCCACTCATAAGTGAACGATCATATTTCGAACGTACTTTGAGTTGTGTTATGTTATAGCAACAAAGGGTCACTACATGTATTATTGTTTGCAATTCCCTTACATTGGTTGGGTATGTTGAATATTGATGTTGCTCATACTACAATATTACTTCATCCGGTGCTATACCTGCTCCTATTAGTTTCCATTCCTCTCTCCTTTTTGCTATAAGTGCTTTAAAATCTTCTTAATCTCCTAGGCCTGACAATATTTCTCGTTATTTACTCAAGGTTTGAAGTTCTTCCCGTCTTCATTCATTGCTAAAGCTTTTTAATCTATCCCTTGAATCTTCTGTCTTTTCATCTCTTTGGAAAGAATCTTATATCATTCCTGTCCACAAGCAAGGTGGAAAGTCTGATAGACAACATTTCAGGCGCATTGCAAGACTGTCCGCTATTCCTAAATTATTTGAAAAAATAATCACTACGAATTTGCAGCATTTCTGCAAATCAGTTGTCTCCCTTGTTCAACATGGACTCATAAAGAATCAGTCAACCACGACCAATCTGCTAGATTTTACTTCCTTGGTAAACGATGCTCTCCTTTCTAAAATGCAAACTGATATTATTTAATCTGACTTCAGTATGGCGTGCACCATGATATTTTACTTTTTAAAATTGACCGATTAGGTATCACTCCGTCTCTTTTGGTTTGTATTGGTTCTTATTTAAAAGGTAGGACTCAAAGAGTAATGCTGAGGCTGACTACCTCAAAACAGGTTCACGTTACTTCTGGTGTTCCTCGAGGTAGTCATTGGACCTTTACTCTTTATTTTTTTTTTTTAATTTTCTCTCCTCGGTTATATCACATGCCCGTGTAGTTATGTACGCGGACGATTTGAAACTAACCCAACATCATTCTCGTTTACAAAATGATTTGAACGCTATGCAGCTTTGGTGTTCGGCCAATCAAATGAATCTAAATTGTTTATGACCTTCAATAGTACTACACCCAATCTTGTCAATTATATAAACGACAATACTCCATTGCAACGTAAACTAACAGTTAAGGATCTAGGCGTTCTTTTTGATTCTAAGCTCTGCTTCAATCATCATATAGATACCATCGTTAATAAGGCCAAAGGTGTATTTGGATTCATTTAACGTTGGTCTAAATAGTTTAACGATCCTTTCATAACCAAGCCCCTAAACATCTCCCTTGTCCGCCCAGTCCTTAAATACTGCTCTTGCACCTGGTCTCCGCAGTATAACAATAGCCAGGATCGTATTGAACCCGTTCAGAAGCAATTTCTGCTTTTTTCCTTGCGAGGTTTAAATTGGGACCCCAATCTTCGGTTGCCATCCTACACCAGCTTCTTCTTCTTGATCTTCCGTCGTCAACCAACCGTAGGACAATCCTCGGTGTTGTCTTCCTACACAAGTTGATTGTTCTTCTTTTCTGTTAGGGCGTCTTCAATTCTCAGTTCCGCCCCTCTTATTCCTGCCAACGTGCACAACAGATTACGCTAAGCACAATTCTTTTTGAGTGATATGTAAAAATTACAATAGTTTGTATTCCGTTTCTCCACCTAAATTTCCTAATGAAATCGTTGCTTTCAGGATACCTACGGGAACTCACTGACAATTCCCAACAATAAGTAGGGGCACAGCTTGTCGGAAAGGCAATAAATTTTACGCCACCGGGTCGGTGATTTCCCTTACTTTCTCTATATTCTTTCTACTTAACACTCTATATATGTATCTAGAAAACATTTCTATACTTTATTAACAACTTATTTTTTCCTAAGTATAGTATTTATAACTAATATAAATAGTAATTTAAGAACATTTTTAATTTTTCCTTAAGAACACTATTTTCTCTACTAACACCCTTCTTCTTAGCTGTAGGCTCTAATAGCGTCACTGACAAAATTAGCTGTGAAAAAGGCATAGCTGGCCGGACGGGCAAATAAAACACCTCCATCGGTCGGTGACGCTATTAGAAAATTAGGTATTCTTACTAGGCTTTTAGCATTTAATTTTCATAATGAATGTATTGAATAATATGAAGGAAGATACTCGTTTTTGTCGACCATTAATTAATTAATATACAACAAGTAAGAGGCTCTAGTCGGGAGCTCCCGACTAGGGAATACCCTGAATCCTCTTCTTCCAACACCAAATTCAGCTCGCATTACGAGATCGTTTGCTTCACCAGTAATAAAAAAAATACATAAAAATAAACAGTTTCCTAGATAGTTAAAAAAAAAAATCATATTGCTGACACAGGAACGATCGGTCGAAAATGAGGTTCTTGTATGAAAAACTTTTTTGTTAATCAAAATATTTTGAGCAAACTCGTCATTTTTATACCCTGAAAATGGCTAAAAGGAATATAATGTTTTTGTGCAAATGTAAGTAACAGGCAGAAGGAAGCATCTCCGACCCCATAAAGTATATATATTCTTGATCAGCATCAACAGCCGAGTCGATCTAGCCATGTCCGTCTGTCTGTCCGCCCGTCTGTCAGTTTGTATGAACGTAAGGATCTCAGAACCTATAAGAGCTGGAGACTTAAAATTTTAGCTGTAGGTCCTCCTACTGCCCGTGCAGATCGAGTTTTTTTTTCCGATATTCGATAACCTGTCCCGTTTCCAAGTAATCGATAAAAATCAATATTGAAACCTACTACCCTAAAGCTATAAATCAAGTAAATTATCCAACTTGTATTGCCCATCAATTTAAGCCACAATTTATATGCAAATGACTTTTTCAGAACACAGAAATATTCTATAATCTATTCTTCAATAAGATGTACTGTCGAAAATTTCATTAAGATCGGTAAAGAAACACAAAAGTTATATTCGCACGTGTTAGCATCGGGTAGCGCAAATACCAAGAATTTCAGTATACATGTCCACATACACATCACTGCATCAGCGATTGTATTGTTTTCTGTGCCGCTATTTTAATTCATTTTTTTCTCACAAAGACTTAATTTTTGGTGTGGCTTTTGAATAGAGGCGGCGGTAAGTGGTGCGGTTAGTTGCGAGTTCGAGCCCGTCTAAGGGAACAATTTTTTTTTTTTTTTTTATTTAAATTTTTCTTTATTACTACTAAAGCAAACGAGCGCGTATAGCGAACTGCATTTTGTGTTGGAAGAAGATGGTTCAGGGTATCCCCTAGTCGGAAACTCCCGACTAGAACCTCTTACTTGTTATACCCTGAATCCATTTAAAATGGGTAAAAGGGGTATAATGTATTTGTGCAAATGTATGTAACAGGCAGAAGGAAGCATCTCCGACCCAATAAAGTATATATATTCTTGATCAGCATCAATAGCCGAGTCGATCTAGCCATGTCCGTCTGTCTGCCCATCCGTCCGTCTGCCCGTCAGTCCGTCCGTCCGTCCGTCTGTCCGTCTGTCCGTCTGCCCGTAAGTATGTATGAACTCAAGGATCTTCGAACCTATAAGAGCCAGAGACTTGAAATTTTAACTGTAGGTCCTTCTAGTGCCCGCGCAGATCGAGTTTGTTTCCGATATTCAATAACTTGCCCCGGTATCACGTAATCTTAACTTAGGAAAATAATAAGAGATAGAGTCACCAAACTTGATATGTAGCTTCTAGAATAGTATATATATATATCAAGTATCTTTCATTTTATAGCTACCACCACCTCCCCGCTACTTCCTCATAGCTAAAAATCAAGTAAAAACACCAATTTATGCTGCCCACAAATATAAGCCACAATTTAAATGCAATTGACTTTTTGATTATACACGAATATTCTATAGTACAATAAGATGTACTGTAGAAATTTCATTAAGATCGGTTAAGAAACACTATTATTTAAGAAAACGTGTTTGGACTTTTCTCCTATCAGCGGCTACAAGCGCTAGTACTAAGAATTTCTGTATACATATACACACACACATTCATACGCGTCTGCTTTTGAATTCTAACAACAGCATTGCAATTGCGATTGTATTGTTTTCTTTTTTTTTTTCTCATAAAGAGTCAGTTAGTGCTGGGGCTGTTGAGTAGAGGCGGCGGCAAGTAGTGCGGTCAGTTGCGAGTTCAAACTCTGCCAAGGGAACTTTTTTTTTGGCTGGTATGGCTGTTGAGTAGAGGCGGCAGCAATTAATGCGGTTCGAACCGTGCCAAGGGAACTTTTTTTTTTAATTTATCTTTATCACTACTAAAGCGAACAAGCACGAAGCGCGAGCTGCATTTGGTGTTGGAATAAGAGGGTTCAGGGTATCCCCTAGTCGGGAGCTCCCGACTAGAACCTCTTACTTGTTTTCTCATCAAAACATAATTATTGGTGTGGCTGTTGAGTAGAGGCGGCGGTAAGTAGTGCGGTCTTTTGCGAGTTCGAACCCTTTCGAGGAGACTAATTTATTTTTGTTCCCTGGTGTACCTGTTGAGTAGAGGCGGCAGCAAGTAATCCGATAAATTGCGAGTTCGAAGCCTGCCAGGGGATTTTTTTTTTTTAAATTTATCTTTATTACTACTAATGCAAACGAGCGCGTAGTGCGAGCTGCATTTGGGATTGGAATAAGAGGGTTCAGGGTATCCCCTAGTCGGGAGCTCCCGACTATAACCTCTTGTTGTTTATTTATTTATTTATTATTGGTCGACAAGACGAGTGTCTTCCAAAATATTCAATACATTATACATATAAAATGAGAATTATACAAGAAAATACTAAACGCGTAGTTAAAATACACAATTTTCTAACAGCATCACCGACCGATGGAGGTGTTTTATTTGCCCGTCCGGCCAGCTATATCATTTCTTTTAACTCTTTTATTGTTTTTTTTTTATACCCATAACCGATTGAAAATGGGTAAAAGGGGTTTAATGTAACAAGCGCAAATTCCAAGATTTTCTGTATACGCGTCTTCTTTGAATTCTATCAACAGCACTGCAATTGCAATTGTATTGTTTTCTGTGCTGCTATTTTAATTCGTTTTTTATACACTGAACCGATTGAAAATGGGTATAAAGGGTATAATGTATTTGTGCAAATGTATGTAAAAGGCAGAAGGAAGCATCTCCGACCCCATAAAGTATATATATTCTTGATCAGCATCAATAGCCGAGTCGATCTAGCCATGTCCGGCTGTCTGTCAGTCGGTCCGTCCGTATGTATGAACGCAAGGATCTCAGAACCTATAAGAGCAGGATACGTGAAATTTTAGCTGCAGGTCCACCTAGTGCCCTCGGAAATCGAGTTCTTTTCCGATATTCGATAAGTTGCCCCGGTATCATGTAATCGATAAAAATCGATATCGAAATCCTATTTTTTGATTAAGAGATAGAGTCACCAAACTTGACATGTAGCTTCAAGAATAGTATATATAAATTAGGATTTGAATAATAAGTCCTCGCGGATTATTTTGATAGAACTTTATTTTGATAATGATTTATAAAACACTAGGCCGACACGCCGTAGTGAGTGAGTTAAATTATACACGAAGTCGCAGGGCCGATGTGCCTCAGTGAAAGTCGAATTAAAAACTAAATTTACAAAAGATTGATCAAAAATACCTAAGCTATTGTGTGCTTTCACAACGGCCGCTAGAATGCTTAGCTTGCGCCTCGTGCGCTGCCGTCGTGCAAGAACATCCGGCCCAGAGCTATGTCAGCATCTGCGGCTGGTGTTATATTACATTTTGCTGACCCCTGTTAGCTCGTAAGAACATCCGGCCCAGTGCTATATGCTGGTGTCGTTGGCCTCTGTTAACTGCTCCCCTTTTAAGTTAAGGCCGCCCTCGGCCGCTCCTATCTCGGCGATCACCTTCTTAATCTCCTTGGCCGATACCATGTTTTTGGTGAACCGATGGTAGGTGACTCCGACGCAAATTATGGTGCAACACACAGCACCCAACAAGAAGGCTATTACCACGCTGTCGACGCTTCCAATTTCGTCCTTGACTTCCTTGATGATCTCCAGGTTACGTTCATTCAAGCGATGAAGGTAGGGGAGACTCAACATGTCTTGGTGGCCGGTGACGTTCAGAAGGGGAGATGCCGCGATGCCGGGAAACTTACTCTGGACGTTGTTGCGATTCAAGTACTTAGTTTCGTTGATCAGAGCCCAATTATTGAACGTGATTAGATTCGTTCCGCGAACCCAAGTCTCAGTACCGTTGTCAGTGCAAACTTTAGCAGGCCGGTTATTGATGATCAGAATTCCGTCATCGACCCATGTGATCGGGTCTAAATGACTCGGCAGTTGGCAGTTTGCCAAGCCACCAGCATGCAGCTCTCTGGCACAAGAGCTGGTCGGTGAAAGTTGACAAAAGGTTCCTCCCGGCGTGGAAGTGCAATTCTTAAGGGCAACCACTTGATCTCCGCACTCAGCTATAATGTTGTCGTCAATTTGTAGCACAGCATTCTCATGTGCAAGTGGATACAGCATCACCTTTCTGCAAGCCATTTTGATTCTCGGGAACTTAATGATAAAGTGAAGGGCATTAACAGATTGTAATACTTTCACGGACGCAACGGACATAAGGTCAGCTATTGAAGTACCTGTGGGTTCATCGATCCAAACAGATTTCAAATCTGCGTGATCTAATATATTTGGGCTTGTTGGATCAAAAGCGTTTTTTTGACCTTTTAAGAATCTTATCTCAAGTGGGCGTGTGTGGATGGTATGAAGTTTTAATAAAGGTTTTACAAATTGATGAGCAACACGACTGACTTCTATGATGATGCTTACAGAACTGATTTCTTAACATAAATTAAGATTAAAGGGACCGAGCAATTACAGAGTTCGAAAGAGAGCGAGACTTCGTACATGTGTATGAGTGCTTATGACATTCAAATAGAAGAGAATTAGCATAATCTTAACATAATCTGCTTTGACATTGCTATTGATACCCTGACTAATGTATATATGAGGTATATGACCGAACATCCCGGCCGCCTTGAAAGAATTATCTTTCAAGAGACAGGTAGAACAGCCAGCTTATGTACTGGCCGGCAACAGAGTCCAGAGGCAGTGCGAATATATGCGACACGAACCCGGTCATCTTTGCCACTCACAACAGACTCAACACGCCCTAATTTCCAGTGTAATGGCGGTGTGTTGTCCTCATGTATGATGACCATAGAGTCAACTGTGAGATTTGGGGAAGCCGAAGTCCACTTTGTCCTGGCTCGAAGCTCGTTCACATACTCCGCAGACCAACGACGCCAGAATTGCTGTTTAACAGCTGTGATCTGCTCGTAACGATCCAAGTTGGAGATGTTGTTGGTGATAATCTCACGCTCGGGCAAAGCGCGCGGTGCATCTCCATTTAGAAAGTGTCCTGCAGTGAGAGCGCTGAAGTCGTTGGGATCAGATGATAGCGGTGACAGCGGGCGAGAGTTGAGTACTGCTTCTATCTCAACGACTGCGGTGTTCAGTTCCTCAAAGGTGAACCGGGTGTTAGCGAGGGTACGCACCAGCAGACTCTTTGCGCTCTTGACAGCGGCCTCCCAAAGACCGCCAAAGTGTGGAGCCCTAGGTGGAATGAAATGAAAGGTTATCTCTTCAGAGGAACAATATGATAGGATAGCATCTTGAGTGCTAGTGTTGAACATGAACTTCTTTAACTCGAGTAGCTTGTTGGATGCTCCGACAAAATTTGTGGCGTTGTCACAATAGATGTGCGATACTGGTCCACGACGGGCAACCATGCGTTTCAACGATTCCAAAAACTTATTCGTTGAAAGATCTGACACGATTTCAATGTGAACGGCCTTTACGGCCATGCAGACATATATGGCGATATAGGATTTTGTGGGACCCTTGCCACGTATTCGAAGATAGGTGTTCACTGGACCGCAGAAGTCGACTCCAACGTGGCGAAATGGCTTGTCTGTGGATAAGCGCTCAGGTGGCAGGGAACCCATGACTTGACGAAGTAGAACTGGACGATATCTGACACAGTGTGTACACAAGAACGAACAATGCTGCGTGCTAAAGCTCTTGCGTTTATGACCCAGAATTGAAGCCGCAGCAGTCCAACTAATGCCTTTGGTCCTGCATGGTAATTGCGCAAGTGAAGATGCCGAACATAATTGTGGACAAATTGCGATTCCTTGGGAACAAGTAAAGGATGCCTTTGACGAGAGGGGATATCAGCATGCTCGAGTCTGCCGCCAACCTTAATGAGCTCGTATCCAGAAGAGTCATCTATGAAGGGGCTGAGAAATTTCAGATTGCTTTTCAAATCTCTTTGTTTCCTTAGCAATTGCAAATCTTCCTTGAAATAGTGCTGTTGGATGATCCTGATGATGCAGTGCAACGCGTGGCGAAGTTCTTCTGGGCATGGCGGCGAACTTTCGACAGGGTGTTCCTTTTTGGCAATATGGTAAAACCGGAACATATATGCCATAACTCGAAGCGCCCGAATGTATGAACTAGTTCCGTTCAGCCAGTCCAGAATAGAATTACTTTCGATAATTGCAGCAAATGTAGACTTCCGTTTTTCAGCATCGATAATGTCCATGTCCAAATCATTGTCGAATTGTTGGCAGGGCCATTGAGTCTCGGAATCACGCAGAAACGCAGGTCCTGTAAACCAAATTGATTGCTGGAGCTCATTAGCTGGGCATCCACCGTGACACGATGTCAGCAGGGTTCAATTTTGACGGTACATGTCTCCACTTTCCATCTGCTGTTTGATCTTGTATAATGGATACTCTATTTCCAACAAATGTCGACAAGGTGATAGAGTGTTGTTGCAGCCAGTGCAAGACAATCTGCGAATCAGACCAGAAATGCGCGCTGTGCGGCTTGCCGATGAATATGTTTTTGACAGTTGTATATAACTTACTCAGAAGTTGAGCTCCGCTTAACTCTAATCGAGGAAGCGTCAGCTTCTTGACAGGAGCCACCCGAGATTTAGCAGTCAGAAGCTGAACCTGGACATTGCCATACGAGTCCGTGGAACGCACATATACGCAACAGCCGTAAGCACGTATTGATGCGTCACAGAAAGCGTGCAGTTGTATGTCTGTGAGCTCAGCTTGCAAGCAAAAACGGGGTACTGAAATCGACGACAATTCCTTGAGAGACGTTACGCAGTTTCTCCATGCTTGTAGAAGTGATTGCGGAACAGATTCATCCCAGGCGAGTTTTAGCAGCCATAGCTCCTGTATGATGATTTTCGAGACGATAATGATTGGTGCCAGCAATCCTAATGGATCGAACAGAGAAGACGCAGTCGAGAGAATAGTCCTCTTTGTGACTGTTGAATACAATTTTTTGGGTTTAAATTCAAATAGTAGCACATCACGACGTTGATCCCAAGCTACGCCAAGTGCGCTAGTGACAGCGTTTTCATCCAAGTTTAAATCCTTTACCGATTCGTCGTTCCTGACGGCGGGATGATTGGAGTGCCACTTAACCAATGGGAAGTGTCCTCGGCGAAGTATCTCGGTGACCTCGTGTTTGATGTTCTGCAACTCGATGAGCTCGTTTGCTCCGCATAGCAGATCATCAACATAAAACGATGATTTTACAATGGATGCGCCAATGGGAAACTCGTTCACATGCAGATCTGCCAGATATTGCAAACTGCGAACTGCTAAGTATGGGGCCGAGGCCGTTCCATACGTCACTGTATTTAGCTCAAAGGTCTGCAAATCAGCATCAGGGGATGCTCTCCAAAATATATATTGAAATTTCCGATCCACTGGGCTGACTAAAACTTGTCTATACATTTTCGTAATGTCCGCTGTGATGGCGTAACGAACCAATCGAAAACGAAGGAGAAGTATATACAGATCTTCTTGGAGTGTTGGGCCAACGAGAAGCAAATCATTCAATGAATGCTGGGACGATGTAGTGCACGAGGCGTCAAACACGACTCGTAACTTCGTTGATGCACTGCTGGGTTTAAAAACACAATGGTGAGGTATATAAAAGTGTGGCTCACTAATCTCGGATTCGTCACTAAAGTCATATGGCCAAGATCCTCATATTCTTTCATGAAAGTTACATATTGCGATTGAACAGTAGGCTGCTGACTGAGGCGCCTCTCGAGCGATAAAAAACGACGACGTGCAACATCGCTTGAATTGCCAAGGCACACTGGATCTCCCTTGAAAGGTAGACGCACAACAATCCTGCCGTTATTCATCTGTGTTGTCCTTGAATACATATCTTCACAGAGCCGATGTTCTGGATTGATTGACTTTGGAGAATTTTCTAGAGCATCAATGCTCCACAGTAATTGAAGATTTTTGTCAATTGACTCCTCCACAGAAAGCAAGCACGTTGATGACTGCTTAGCTGACTGATGACGATACTTGCCAGACACAACCCATCCAAGCAACGTTTTCTGAAGGACTGGCAAATTGTCTCCGAGCTTAATCTGTCCAACAGCCAGGCATTCGAAAAATGCCTCGGTACCGAGAAGGAGATCAATCCGACCTGACCTGTGGAAAGTTTCGTCCGCAAGTGGTGTATTCGCGGGCAACCTCCAATCTGAGGTGTCGATTTCCGAATCCGGCTGGTAGGCAATGTGTAGTGTTACTTCAAATGGTGACAAACGAGATTTAATTCCAGTAGTTGTACAGTTGTTAATTTAGTCGAGGTCTCCCCTATGCTGCGGATTTCGAAATGATGCTTATCACGGCGTAGATGCAGCCGTTGGGCGAATTGATCAGTTATGAAATTGACTTGGGAACATGAGTCAAGCAATGCTCTGCCTTGTTTATACGCCCCTGATGAATCTCGCACTAGTACCTTTGCAGTAGCAAGAATTATTTGTCCGCCTGGCGATTGATTCATATGCGAGTGCGTTGCAGCAGGAGTCGTTGTTGAGGACATTTGCGCTATGGATGATGGCGATGTAGACGATGATGATGCAGGCGGTTGGCCAAAATGCAGAAGCGTGTGATGGCGATGCTTGCAGCTTCGACAACGATTGTTAGACGGACACTGAGCCATCCGATGTCCTAATTGAAGGCAATTAATGCAAAGTCCAGCATTTTTTACGACTCCGTACTTGAGTTTAGGACTCATGTCTTGAAACTGAGAACATTGTACAATTTTATGGTCGGAGCTGGAACAAACAATGCATGTTGGATTAGTAATAGCAAATGATAATCCCTTGCTAGGCTTGTACACGTGTTTTTGTTTCGAAGAATCAGCCATTCGATACGATGCAATGCCGCTTGATTGCAGAAACTGACAATGACGTTCCAAAATAGTTGTGCAGTGAGCCCAATTTGGCAATGTACGTAAGTCAAGAGACTCATTCCACTTGTTACGAGTTTGCTGGTCACATTTTCCGATGACGATGAATATCAACATGGCTTGGGCAATATCTGATCCGGTACCCAATGACGATAATGATGAATACAGGGCTGACGCATTGTCCAGCAGACTGCGCAGCTGATTTCCGTCCGGTTTGTCGACTGGCTGTAGATTGAATAGTGATTCTATTGTGTCTAAAAATGTAAGTGTAGGATTGTCATAACGTTCACTTAAACGAGCAAGAGCCTTGGGATAATTTTCCTGAGTCACTTGGAATGCCTTTACTGCCTGTAGGGCAGGGCCCTTCAAGCAATTCAGCAGATGATTAAACTTTTCAATGTTCGAAAGAGAGTACTCACGACCGATAATCTGATTGAATGATGTAATGAAGTTTTTAAACTCTGCTCGTTTCCCATCAAATACAGGCGGAGCCAATCGAGGAAGACTCGATGGCGGCGAAGAGCGAATTGGAGCAGGGTTAGAAAATGAGGTGCTGTGCAGTACATCATCCAGTTGGGATTGGATGGACAATTTGATACTCACATATGTGTCTTCCACCTCTGCACGTCCATTGTCCTGAGGATCTTCCAATTCAATTTCAGATTGTACTTCCAAAACCTCCTTAATGTATATCTCCAACATGTCCAAGCGTAATTGTAGCTCACCGTGTGATAATCTTTTTTCACTGCCATCGACCTCAGTAGACACTCTTACAACATCCTCTAAGTGTGCGATATTGCGTTTTATGTTCGCTCGCTTACGTAAGTTTGCTTCAAGAGTTGACATTATGTATCGAGAATGTTGTGATCACAGATGTGACCGAGCGACAGTTCTGATACTGCAAAATGTTCGTAGCCTAACTTTAACCTGATAATGTCACTCTCACCGATGTGAGCGAGCGACAGTTCATATGCTCCCACTGTTAACAGAACAGCTAAGACTTGTAAATGTTGCGCTCACCGATGTGAGGGTCGCTTGCAGTGATGAAGCAAAATGCAGTGAACAAGCAGAGGCAGCGAGCTTCCAGCGACGAAGCAACGGTAACGAGAATGCAGCAGCAAAGCGAAGGTAGCGAGTTTCCAGCGACGAAGCAACGGCAACGAGAAAGAAGAGCTGGCCAAATGTTGCTGTCGATGCTGTATTTTGCGAAGAGTTTGATAAAACCTTTCTCCAACGAAATGTTGTGCGGCAACGATATGCCGTCAATTTCCACACACTAGCCCCAATGTTGGGCGCCAAAATGTTGGATCAAAAGCGTTTTTTTGACCTTTTAAGAATCTTATCTCAAGTGGGCGTGTGTGGATGGTATGAAGTTTTAATAAAGGTTTTACAACTTGATGAGCAACACGACTGACTTCTATGATGATGCTTACAGAACTGATTTCTTAACATAAATTAAGATTAAAGGGACCGAGCAATTACAGAGTTCGAAAGAGAGCGAGACTTCGTACATGTGTATGAGTGCTTATGACATTCAAATAGAAGAGAATTAGCATAATCTTAACATAATCTGCTTTGACATTGCTATTGATACCCTGACTAATAATGTATATATGAGGTATATGACCGAACAGGGCTTATGATATTAATTTTTGCAAGGGTAACAGCGAGCATCAAATTCTGCATTTCCATCAGCAACATTCTATTCCGAGCTAAAAGAGTTTCGTTTAAATGCCCGGAATCTATCTGATTCTTTTTTGCAGCTTTTAGTAATGTGTTGACACTTGTAGTGAGTTGATTGATTTGTTCCTGAACTTTTCTGTTGATAGCTACCTGTCAGTTGTTAGAGTTCACCAACTGTAACTCAGTGAATTTGATCTTCTCGAAGTCACTGGCGTCAGGTGCTCCCGCAACTACTTTGAGGGCTGTGCCCAGGAAATCTAAACTTCTTGCCACCCTGTGGTGCACGCCAAGAGCTTCTAACAGATCTCTGAGGTGGGACGCATCTACGCTTAGAAGCTTTCTCATGTGTGACTGCGGAAACATTTCACATAGCTCCATTGTTTCGTTTACCATTTTCTCGTACTCCGAGATGTTTGCTGTGTGCCTAACGAAATTAAATTCCTCCCAGACCAGAACTTGGCCCTCAACAATGGGAATATACTTGGCGTGTGAGTAATTAGTCACACGCGCTGCCGCATTTGCAAAAAATAGAAATAGCAGAAACCCGAACCTGCGGAAGACAGACAAAACGGACCAAACTATTACTACGTGTCTTCCTAAAGGAAATGCCAAGTGGCGTAGATATTAAAACTTGAAGGTGAAGCCTAGTGGCACAAATGTTGAAACTTATAGTTAAATTCAAGATGCATATAATCGATGTTTTATTTCAGCTCTCGCCCTACTTAAGGTTGTCCTTGTGGACCACCCTCCCTCCAATGAGAACGGTCGTGCCAAGGTCTGCCTCTACGATCCGTTCTTCACATAAGGGCGTGAGTTTATTGCCAAGCCTGCGGTTTTTTTACTAGGACTTTTTCGCCTACTTCAAAGACTCTATTCTGTCGCTGGTCGTTCAGCCTAGCCCGGAGCGCATCTTGTGCACTCCTTAACTTTGCTGATATTTCCCTTTCAGGTTCGCCTGAGGGCACATGGAGGGCATCAACAGGTCTCTTGTTGATGACCGAATGTATTGTCTTGTTATACTCAATCGTGGCTAGCATTATGACTTCGACTGAGTCACTGATGTTTCTCTCTAGCTTGAGGCAACGTGCCAGCTCGACTAGAGTGCTATGGAAGCGCTCGACTTGGCCATTGGAGGTGCTATGCAGCGGCGGTGCATCAACAATATGGACTCCATAGTTGTTTAACAACAGGGTCTTTATCGTTTGAGAATTCATCGAAGGCCCGTTGTCGCAATAAATTGTTCTGGCTCGTGGAAAGAAATTCGTGAGCTGCAGTAGTGTGCAGTGCGCGACTGAATTGGTTGTACGACTGCAAATTTAGAGAACTTATCAACACAGGTCAAAAAAAATTTGTTGTCCGTGGAAAAAATATCAATGTGTAGCAATTCCCCAGGAGTCTCAGGGATCGGAGTTTCTCCCAGCTCCTGTCTTTTCGGGTGCCTATCGTATTTGGCTGCTGAGGAGATTCTACAACTTTCCGCAATTTCTTTAGCCAACTTCGCCATTTTGGGGAAACAGTATTCTGATAACACTTGCTTAACATTTTCTTGAGCTGCTCTGTGCGCTCTATTATGTTCGGCAACGAGAATTTCTCTCCTCTCATCAACGTTGAAGACATCTGCAATTCGGTTTTTGCAGTGCCAGAACTTTGTGCCTGGAAACATGCGAACTAAGCCATCCTGCACCTGTGCTAGTGTGTGCAGGTTGCAATAGAGGGCATTGACCGCATTTGGATTAATCAAGTCAAGCAGTTCATCTAAAAGGGCTGTGCGATCAGTGAAGCTCACTTCATGACGCCTCTTGTCCCCGAAAAGAATGAAGTTGCGTTTGATGGGGACGCGTGCCTCTTCAATGACAATTTGATTTTGGAAACAATTAAGTGGCTTTTCGGTCGACTCAATTGTATAGGTCAAGGACAGCTCGCTGTGGACTGTGGCTGCGCAGGAATCAGTATTCAGCTCGTCAAGAGTGTTGAGCTGTTGTCGCGATAGCGCATCAGCAACTAAATTCTCCTTGCCTGGCTTATAAAATATTCGCGCATTCGTTTCCTCAATGCGCGCCTTCCATCTTTTAATTTTGACTCAGAAACGGCAAAAGTTAACGGTTGGTGGTCCGTGAAAATGTTAATGTCTTTTACCCCATATAGGTAGTGACGTAGCTTGCTAAGGGCCCAAAATATAGCCAAAAGTTCCCGCTCGTTGGTGGCGTAGTTCACCTCCGGGGGTTTCAATGTTCTGGAAATCATTGAGATGGGGCGACCCTCTTGAGAAAGCACTGCCCCTATGTCGTAAGCTGAAGCGTCTGTCTTTAGATCAAACGGCTTCTTAAAGTCAGGGTATCTGAGCATGACGTTTTCTGATGACAAAATGTTGCGTAGTTTTTGCGTGACGCTGAATCTCAGAGAACTTACTGACCCATTCTCGCCCTTTAGAAGATCAGAAATGGGTTTTGCTATTGAAGCAAAGTCTTTGATGAAACACCTATAGTAACTAGCCAGTCCTAAAAATGATCTGATCGCGAATATATTCTTGGGTTCTGGGAACTTCTGAATCGCTTTGACTTTTTCAGGGTCCGTTGTAGCTCCATTACTGGTTACCACGAAACCAAGAAAACCTACGCTTTTCTTAAAAAAACGTAAAAAAAAAAATTTTTCCTTGGAGATTCTCATATTTGCCTCGTACAGGCTCTTTAAGACCCACTCTACATGTTGGACATGAGAACTTTCGTCTTTTGAGAAGACGATGACATCGTCAACGTAGACATAGCAAGATTTGCCAATTTGCTTACGCAGTACGTCGTCAACAGTTCTTTGGAAGATGCTGGCCGCATTCTTCAACCCAAAGGGAAGTCGACAAAATTCGTACTTCCCCCGTTAACTGCAAAGGCTGTTTTTTCACGGTCACGCTCTGCTAGCGTGATCTGGTGATAGCCGGATTTTAGGTCCAATGTCGAAAATTATTTAGCTTTGCCAAGATTCCCCAAAATCATTGGAATGTTAGGCATAGGGTATCTGTCTGCGATGGTTTTCTCGTTAAGTTTGCGAAAATCCATTACTAGGCGCATATTCTTGTTACCAAACTCGTCCGTCCCCTTCTTGTCCACCACCCAAATGGGGTTGTTGTAGGGGGAGACAGATTTTTTGATGATACCGTTCTTCAGAAGGCTTTGAATATCTTTATTAACGAATTCCGCTGCTCCCATGGGGTAGGGGTACAGTCGGACATAAACTGGTTGTTCATCAGTGGTCCTGATAGTTGCCACCACTGATGTGTTATAGGGAAGTGCTTCTTCCGGATCTGCGAAGGCCTTATGTTTGCTTTTTAGCATCTTTAGGAATGCATCTTTTACAGCATCGGGCGCGTCGGCGCAGTCAACATTGGTAAAGTTAACATCCGCGCACCTGTGGAATTCGATTTGTTCAGTTTCTGCGCCACATTTGAGTTGGCCAGAAGAAAGACAAAGCGAAACTCCTGCTTGTGTGAGCAAGTTGAGGCCCACAATTCCATCAAATGTGGACAAGTTTGGGGGTAAGAAAAATGTGGCAGTTTTGCCGAACAGAGATATAAGGCACTTATGAGTGATCTTCGTGGTGCCGTGTATAGAATGGGTAGAGAAGGGAGAATTTACTGGGCACACACCTTTTAGATTTTTATGTGGCCTGATATAATTCTTGGAAGCGCCCGTGTCGATGAGAAACCTCATCTGGATCCCTGCAACTCTTCTACTGATGTAGGGCAGCAGGGAGTTTCCCCTAAAAAATTGAGAGTGTCTGAGTCATAACCGCTACCATTGTCGTCGGCAATTTGCTGTTCTGCTGCTGCTGCAGAGCTAGTATACGAACCTGAATCTTGATCTGGCTCGTGAGCTGTGTGATTGACTCTCTGCCTCCTCTGTCCGCTTAAACGCCCAGACGTGGCCGTTCTTTTGTAGGCTTGAGGAGCACTAGAGTTAACGTAGGCTGGTGCTTGCGATGGTTGTAGAATTTTAGACACAGATGGATCGACGTCCATTGGTTCCTGTGACCCGCCACCTTTGTTCCACCTGCCACTCTGTTGCTCAAATTGACTTTGTTGCTGTTTCTGTTGTTTAGTGAAGTGAGGATTTCTGGAACCGCTGGGTTGCGGATCCCCCTGCTGTTGACCCCTATCTTGCTGACGGACCTGCGGCCTCGGGGTCACTTTTCGTTCCCTATCTTCTTGTCCTTTAGCGAAGCTAGCGGCAAAGGCGTACCTCTCATGGTTTGCCTCTACCTCTTGCAATAGCGCTAGGGCCGACGGTAAGTCCTTAGGCTTTGCCGCAAACAGGACATCCGTCAGGCTACGCTTTAGGCCTGAGACAAAAACACGCAACGCATCATCTCTAAACTTTGTACAGAGCCCTTGTGCCATGCTTGGTTCATAAGACATGTTGACCTTATTGGTGAGAAGAGTTAGCTTTTTCTCAACCTCGTCATAGTATTGTTAAATTGTTAACGAGCCCTGTCTTAGGGTGCTCATCTCTTGCTCTATGACGTGAATGCCTCTCTTATCCCTGTATGTGAAATCGAGACGGTTTATTATGGCATCAAAATTCATTACTGTGCCAAACTGACCCAAAACGCCGTCAGCTGCCCCTCTAATTTTGCTGTTTATAATAATGACCGCCTGGTAGTGGCGTGAGCTGCCGTCGTATGGCTTGTAAATTTTATATGCCGCTATCGCAGCTTGTCTCCAAGAGGCGTACGTCTCTGGCACCCCCGTAAATTCTGGTAAGCATTTAACGGCGTCCAATGGTTCATTACATTGGACGTCGTTTCTGATTTTCACCGGCTCAAATGCCTGGACCGGCGGTGTTTCTATACTACTGGTAGATATTCTGCCTACCAATTCTAGTATCTGAGCGTCTAAGGAAGCCCTCAGTTCTGCATCTCTTTGCCTCAATATTGCGCTCTGTGCTTCAACAATAATAACAACACAATTTCAAGGGCAAATCAACAACGGTAAATTAAATGAATGCTGACAGAGGAGAGTTTATTGAAAATTGCTGATGGACGCAAAATTGTGTTACTCAAAGTTAGTTGGGAACACAATTATTGCAATTTTAATATTACTACTTATATTTTTTTACGATTTTATTTTAAATAAATCACGCAAATTGAAAAAAGTTTGTGCCAAATGATGGCCCACTCACATTTTATTTGATCCTAGAAGGGTTGTATGTTCTACGTATAAAACTACTGATTCCCACGCTGCAGTCGCGAATACTTTTTTTTTTTTTTTTCTCGCTGAAGTTTATGGTGTTGGTTTACGTCGCTGTGACAAGTCACTGGCCGAAAAGCTCCAGCGGCTTCAGTGTATCAAATGGTTTTTATTGGGCTTGTGCCGCTGACGTAAGTTGATGTAGGTCAGGCACAGCTTTTATTGTTTGCACTGGTAGGTTAGTTGTTTACACTGCACAGCACACAAAATAATTATAGAACAAAATGGTCCGAAAAACGTTGGGCGCCAATTAGAATTTGAATAATAAGTCCTCGCGGATTATTTTGATAGAACTTTATTTTGATAATGATTTATAAAACACTAGGCCGACACGCCGTAGTGAGTGAGTTAAATTATACACGAAGTCGCTGGGCCGATGTGCCTCAGTGAAAGTCGTATTAAAAACTAAATTTACAAAAGATTGATCAAAAATACCTAAGCTATTGTGTGCTTTCACAACGGCCGCTAGAATGCTTAGCTTGCGCCTCGTGCGCTGCCGTCGTGCAAGAACATCCGGCCCAGAGCTATGTCAGCATCTGCGGCTGGTGTTATATTGCATTTTGCTGACCCCTGTTAGCCCGTAACATCCGGCCCAGTGCTATATCAGCATCTGGAGCTGGTGTCGTTGGCCTCTGTTAACTTATACATATATCAAGCATCTTTCATTTTATAGCTACCACCACCTCCCCGCTGCTTCCTCATACCTAAAAATCAAGTAAAGACACCAATTTATGCTACCCACAAATATAAGACACAATTTAAATGCAATTGAATTTTTGATAATACACGAATATTCTATAGTACAATCAGATGTACTGTAGTAAATGGCATTAGAAGCGGTTAAGAAACACTGTAATGATTAAAGTTAACGTATTTTGACTTTTCTCCTATCAGCGGCAACAAGCGCAAATTCCAAGATTTTCCACATTCACGCGCGTCTTCTTTGAATTCTATCAACAGCATTGCAATTGCGATTGTATTTTTTTCTGTGCTGCTATTTTAATTCGTTTCGTATACCCTGAACCCATCGAAAATGGGTAAAAAGGGTATAATGTATTTGTGCAAATGTATGTTAAAGGCAGAAGGAAGCACCCGACCCCTTAAAGTATATATTTGCTTGATCAGCACTAATAGCCGAGTCGATCTAGCCAAGTCAGTCTGTCTGTCCGTCCGTCCGTCCGTATGTATAAACGCAAGGATCTCAGAACCTTTAAGAGCCAGAACCTAGAAATTTTAGCTGAAGGTCCTCCTAGTGCCTGTGCAGATCGGCAAAATAATCGATAAAAATCAATATCGAAAACCTGTTTTTGAGCAATTTTGGTAATTAATAAGAGCTAGAGTCACCAAACTTGACAAACTTCTAGAATAGTATATATATATCAAGTATCGTTCATTTTTTACCTATCACCACCTCCCCGCTACAACCGCAAAGCTATAAATCAAGTGAAAACATCAAATTTGCTGCCTACCAATATGAGCCAAAATTTAAATGCAATGGTCATGTTGAAAATACACGAATATTTTATAGTACAGTAAGATCTGCTGCAAATTTCATTTCGATCGGTTAAGAAACACAAAACTTATGTGTCTCGGCTGCCCACGTGTTGCAAGAATTTGTGTATACATGTAGACGCACATATTTATGCGCGTCTTCTTTGAATTCTATCAACAGCATTGCAATTGCGATTGTATAGTTTTCTGTGTTGCTATTTTAATTCTTTTTTTTCTCATCTAGACTCAATAATTGGTGTGGCTGTTGGGTAGAAGCGGCAACAAGTAGTCCAGTCTGTTGCGGGTTCGAAACCTACCGGGGAAATTGGTTTTCTTTTTGGCTGGTGTGGCTGTTCGGTAGAGGCGGCGGAAAGTATTGTGTTTAGTTGCGAGTTCGAACCCTGCCTAACTTTTTTTTTTGAATTTATCTTTATTAGTACTAAAGCAAACGAGCGCGTAGTGCGAGCTGCATTTGGGGTTGGAATAAGAGGGTTCAGGGTATCCCCTAGTCGGGAGCTCCCGACTAGAACCTCTTACTTAGTTTTTTTTTAAATTTATCTTTATTACTACTTAAGCAAACGAGCGCGTAGTGCGAGCTGCATTTGGGGTTGGAATAAGAGGGTTCAGGGTATCCCCTAGTCGGGAGCTTCCGACTATAACCTCTTACTTGTTTATTTATTTATTTATTATTGGTCGACAAGACGAATGCTTTTTAAATATTCAATACATTACACATACATTATGAGAATTAAATACTAAAAGCCTAGTTAAAATACACAATTTCCTAATAGCATCACCGACCGATGGAGGTGTTTTCTTTGCCCGCCCGGCCAGCTATATCATTTCTTTTAACTCTTTTATTGTTCTTCTGAACCCATTGAAAATTAGTAAAAGGGGTATTATGTATTTGTGCAAATGTATGTAACAGGAAGAAGGAAGCATCTCCGTCCTATAAAGTATATATATTCTTGATCAGCATCTATAGTGGAGTCGAGCTAGCCATGTCCGTCTGTCCGTAGGTATGAACGCAAGGATCTCAGAACCTATAATAGCTAGACGTGAAATTTCAGCTGCAGCTCGTCCTAGTGGCCAGGCAGATCGAGTTTGTTTCCGATATTCGATAACTTGCCCCGTTTCCAAGTAATCGATAAAAATCGATATCGAAATCCTGTTTTATGAGCAATTTTGGTAAATAATAAGAGCTAGAGTCACCAAACTTGACATGTAGCTTTTAGACTAGTATATATACATATATCAAGTATCTTTCATTTTATACCTATCGCCACCTCCCCGCTACAACCGCAAAGCTATAAATCAAGTGAAAACATCAATTTTTGCTGCCCACCAATATAAACAACAATTTAAATGCAACTGTGTTTTTGAGAATACACCAATATTCTATAACGCAAAAAGATGTACTGTCGAAAATTTCATCAAGTTAGGTTAAGAAACACAATTATTAAAGAAAACGTGTTTTGACTTTCCTTGTATCAGCAGCAGCAAGCGGTCCAAGAATTTCTGTATTCATGCGCGTCTGTTTTGAATTCTATCAACAGCATTGTAATTGCGATTGTATTGGTTTCTCCGCTGCTATTTTAATTCGTTTTTTACTCATTAAGATTCAATTATTGTGTGGCTGTTGTGTGGCTGCTGGGTAGAGGCGGCGGCAGGTAGTGCGGTCAGTTGCGAGTTCGAACCGTGCCAAGGGAACTTTTTTTTTTTAATTTATCTTTATTTCTACTAAAGTAATCAAGCGCATAGTGCGAGCTGCATTTGGGGTAGGAATAGGAGGGTTCAGGGTATCCCCAAGTCGGGAGCTCCCGACTAGAACCTCTTACTTGTTATACCCTGAACCTATTGAAAATGGGTAAAAAGGGTATAATGTTTTTGTGCAAATATATGTAACAGACAGAAGGAAGCATCTCCGACCCCTTGAAATTTTAGCTGAAGGTCCTCCTAGGGCCTGCGCAGATCGAGTTTGTTTCCGATAATCGATAACTTGCTCGTTTCCAAGTAAACGATAAAAATATCGATATCGAAAACCTGTTTTTGGACCAATTTTGGTAAATAATAAGATCTAGAGTTACCAAACTTGACATGTAGCTTCTAGAATAGTATATATATATATATATATATATCAAGTATATTTCATTTTACACCTATCGCTTGTTGCAAGAAGGTGGTTCAGGATATCCCCTAGTCGGGAGCTCCCGACTAGAACCTCTTACTTGTTTTTAATTTAAATTTATCTTAATTACTACTACTGCATTTGGGGTTGGAATAAGACGGATGGTATCCCCTAGTCGGGATCTCCCGACTTGAACCTCTTACTTGTTTTGATAGTGCATTTTGAATATGCTTATCTTTACCTTAAGATATTCTATTGTAAATCTAGTTGTAATCTCATTCGTGTTAATTTTGTTCTTGGGTTTACCATTGAGAAGAGTAAAGCAATGGTATGTGATTCGATACCGAAAATGTTTAATTGCCTAGTGGATTGCTACATAATCTTGTACTGTTGTTGATTTTGGTTCAGCAATGTGTTTTTGAGTAAGACCGTTCCAGACCTGAAAATTATGTTTTTATCATTCGTTAGAAAGAGTTGGCGCTTATTGTAGGAACTTGTCTGCCAGTCAATCTTTTGAACTGGATTTCAGAGTACTTGCGTGACAGAACCCAAAAGGTTCTTTTCAGAAATTCATTCTCTAAACGTATTCTGGTGACTTCCGGTGTTCCTCAAGGTAGTCATCTTGGCCCGCTACTCTTTACTCTTTTCATCAATGACCTTCCCTCGATACTGTCTCACTCTCGAGTATTAATGTATGCTGATGATGTAAAATTATGCCTTGCATATAAGGATATGGCATCATGTTATCTCTTACAAGCGGACATTGATGCGTTTCAGGCTTGGTGTCTAGCCAACCTGTTAAACTTAAACTGCTCTAAATGTAAGGTAATGACCTTCTATAGAAGCCCTCCTCAATTGGTTTCTTACAACCTTGACAGCATACCGCTTGAGCGTGTTAATAGTACTTCTAATGAAGTTAATGATCTAGGTGTCATCCTTGATCATAAACTTAAATTCGACTCTCATGTTAATACCGTGGTCAATAAGGCCAGAATAGTTATGGGTTTCATCAAGCGATGGTCGAAGGAGTTTGACGATCCGTACACGACAAAATCACTTTATATATCTTTGGTACGACCTATTCTTGAGTATGCCTCATGTATCTGGTCACCACAATATGCTACCCATCAGGACAGAATTGAATCCGTTCAGAAACAATTCTTGTTGTTTGCCCTTAGTGGTTTAAATTGGGATCCTCGTGTGCGGTTACCGTCATACTCCAGTAGACTTCTGTTGATTAACCTTCCTTCTTTAATTAATCGTAGAACCATGCTGGGTGTAATATTTATTCATAAATTAATTACTGGTGAAATCGACTCTTCTGTGTTGACTAGCCAATTAAATTTCTCTATCCCTACTAGACTAACACGTAATTTTGTACCTTTATCGCTTCAATTTTGCTCAACTAATTATGCCTTGCATGAACCGTTCAGGGTTCTCTGTGATGACTATAACAAGCATTACAGAGTATTCTGCTCGGAAGCTTCTCTTCCTCGTATAAAGTCTTCTATTCTAAACTATTTAGCAAGTAGATAGTCCTATCTTTATTTGTAATTGTATTTGTAAACATACTCGTAGTTTGTATCGACTTTTTTTTTAATATTTTTTTTTTCATATTTACTTTGCATTTCGTGTCGTACGTTACACGACTGCGCCCCTCGGTCGGTTGGGCGGGAGGTGGGATGCAGTACGTTGCATCGGGATTCGCGTTAAAAAAAAAAAAAAAAAAAAAATTAATTTTTATTAATTTGCCGATAATCCACTACTAATTGTCATCTTTTGTCAGCGGATCTACTTCTTCTTTTATTCTGATACAAACGGCTGTACGATTTTTTCGCATTTTAAATAATCTACCTGAGATTTAATTTATTCTTTTTATGTGCTATTCGATAATTCTTAATCTATTTAGGCCTCTCGTCTTATAATCTCAATGTTTGCATATATAAGTTATTTGTTGAAATTGTTTCTCATTCTTGTGCAAAATGCCAAATTCTAAAAATTGTTGGGGAAAATTAATTTTGAATTTACCCAATACTTGATTTTGTCTTTCGAAATTAGAGTTATATTTAATAATATATTTACTTAGGTGACCATTAGAAATATATCCGAAGTTTTCAATTTCATTGGGGTTTGTGGTGTTTAATAATCCGATGAACATGTGAGTTGAATCCATAATACATGCTCCAAAATGATGGATATATGGATGTGTCTTTGAATATTTTTGGGTTAGACTATTATCCAACTCTGAGGTGCTTATAAATCTAGCAGACAGTTGTAGTTTATTAGTAAATCCATGCCGATAATTCCATCACATGGTATTGGATTTTTCATGCTCTACATGAAAATCGGCCAGGTCTTGAACCGTCTTACTCAAAAACACATTGCTGAACCAAAATCAACAACAGTACAAAATTATGCAGAATATTAATTTACAATAGAATATCTTAAGGTAAAGATAAGCATATTCCAAATGCACTATCAAAACAAGTAAGAGGTTCAAGTCGGGAGCTCCCGACTAGGGGATACCCTGAACCGTCTTATTCCAACCCCAAACGCAGCACTACGCTCTCGTTTGCTTTAGTAGTAATTAAGATAAATTTAAATAAAAAACAAGTAAGACGTTCTAGTCGGGAGCTCCCGACTAGGGGATACCCTGAACCACCTTCTTCCAACAAGCGATAGGTGTAAAATGAAATATACTTGATATATATATATATATATACTATTGTAGAAGCTACATGTAAAGTTTGGTGACTCTAGATCTTATTATTTACCAAAATTGGTCCAAACTTAAATTTTCGATATCGATATTTTTATCGTTTACTTGGAAACGAGCAAGTTATCGATTATCGGAAACAAACTCGATCTGCGTACCAACTAGGAGGACCTACAGCTAAAATCTCTAGCGCTTATAGGTTCTGAGATCCTTGCGTTCATACATACGAACAGACGGACGGGCGGACGGACGGGCGGACGGACGGATTGACAGACAGACCGACGGACATGGTTAGATCGACTCGGCTATTGATGCTGATCAAGAATATATACACTTTATGGGGTCGGAGATGCTTCCTTCTGCCTGTTACGTACATTTGCACAAATACATAATACCCTTTTTACCCATTTTCAATGGGTTCAGGGTATAAAAAGTTCCCTTGGCAGGGCTCAAACTCGCTTCTATTCAACAGCCAAAAAAAAAAATAGTTTCCTCGGTAGATCTCGAACTCGCAACTGACCACAAAACTTACTGCCGCCTCTAATCAACAGCCAAGCCATTAATTGACTTTTGATGAAAAAAAAAACGAATTAAAATAACAGCACAGAAAACAATACAATCGCAATTGCAATGCTGTTGATGGAATTCAAAGAAGACGCGCGTTAATGTGTGCGTGTACATGAATACAGAAATTCTTGGAATTTGCGCTTGTTGCCGCTGATAGGAGAAAGTCAAAATAGGGTTTCTTTAATCATTTCGGAGTTTCTTAACCGATCCTCATGAAATTTTCTACAGTACTTCTTATTGTATTCGTGTATTATCAATAGGTCAATTGCATTTAAATTGTGGCTTATATTTGTGGGTATAGTAAATGTGGGTAGCATAAATTGGTGTTTTTAACTGATTTATAGCTATGAGGTAGTAGTGGGGAGGTGGTGGTAGCTATAAAATGAAAGATCCTTGATATATATATACTACCAGCGAGCCGGGTTATGGCTCTGCCCGTGGAACGTATGTTATAAAATCAATGTTTTCAAAAAGCTTTGAAAATGATTTTGAAACTGATCGGACGGATATCAAACAACTTTTATGCAAATTGGACAAAGTTTAAAATTCACCGAAAAAATCGTAGAAATGTATTTTCCACCGAAGAAGTTTAGATTTTGCGAAAAATGTGAAACACGAAACGTCATCCACCAAATTTTCGACCCGCATTTGCACCAAGGAGGGATGGATTTTTCAAAAAGTGTGAAACACCCCTCAAATGAATTTGAACACAGATCTTTGAAAATGAGTTTGGGGCCGATCGGATGGTAAACAAAAAACTTTCATACAACCGTTTTCCGCCAATTTACCACTGTTGCGGATGGATTTTCCCAAATCGCTGATATACGTATTTATTAAGTTCTTATGCAGAGCTTTGAAAATAAGTTTGAAGCAAATCGGAAACAACTTAACTTCGCTCAAAAATTCTTTAAATCGCATTCCCCCCGAAAAAGTGTGAATTCTGCGAAAAGTGTGAAACACGTCTCAAATGATTTTTCTTATAGATCTCTGGAAATGAATTTGAGCGCGAAACGTCACCCACCAAATCTTTGACCTCCATTTCCCCAAGGAGGAATGGATTTTTCAAAAAGTGTGAAACGCCCCTCAAATGAATTTGAACAAAGATCTTTGAAAATAAGTTTGAGGCCGATCGGATGGTTAACGAAAAAGTTACATACAAACATTTTTCGCAATTTTTCCACACTTGCGGGTGGAATTTCCCGAAACCCCGTCTTAACAAACATCACATAAGGTAACTACAGTGAAAATTTGTGCGTTGATCACCAATCAGTCAGTCAGTCAGGACAAACAGTTTTATATATAGAGATTCTAGAAGCAACATATCAAGTTTGGCGACTCCAGCTCTTATTCTATACGAAAATTGTTAAAAAAACAGGATTTCGATATCGTTTTTTATCGATTGCGTGGAAAATGAGTAAGTTATCGATTATCGGAAGCGCCTACAGAAAATTTCAAGTCTCAGGCTCTCATAGGCTCTGAGATCCTCGCGTTTATACATACGGACGGACGGACGGACGGACGGACGGACAGACGGACAGTCGGACATGTCTAGATCGACTCGGCTGTTGATGCTGATCAAGAATATACAGTTTTTAGTCGGGGTCCCTTTTAAAAAATTTTCAATGTATATATAAGGTATAGGGTATAACAATTAAGAGGTTCTAGTCGGGAGCTCCCGACTAGGGGATTCCCTGAATCCTCTTATTCCAACCCCAAACCTCGCAATATGCGCTCTTTTGCTTCAGTATCAATAAATATAAATTAAAAACAAGTTAGAGGTTCTAGTCGGGGGCTCCCGACTAGTGGATACCCTGAACACTCTTCTTCCAACAGGCGATAGATATAAAATGAAAGATACTTGATATATATATACTATTCTAGAAGCTACATGTCAAGTTTGGTGACTCTAGCTCTTATTATTATTTACCAAAATTGCTCATAAAACAGGATTTCGATATCGATTTTGATCGATTATTTGGAAACGGGGCAAGTTATCGAATATCTCGAACTCGATCTGCGCGGGCACTAGGAGGACCTACAGCTGAAATTTCAAATCTCTAGCGCTTATAGGTTCTGAGATCCTTGCGTCCATACGGACGGGCGGATAGACGGACAGGCAGAGGGACGGGCAGACGGACGGACACGGCTAGATCTACTTGGCTGTTGATGCTGATCAAGAATATATATACTTTATGGGGTCGGAAATGCTTCCTTCTGCCTGTTACATACATTTGCACAAAAACATTATACCCTTTTTAGCCATTTCAATGGGTTCAGGGTATAACAAGTAAGAGGTTTTAGTCGGGAGCTCCCGACTAGGGTAGAATACTGACCTTGTGTGATTTAACGATAAGTGCCGGACCACGTTTATTGAAAGTTCGAGTGTCGACTTAAAGTATCAAAAACAGAACTTAAACTAAAGCCAGCAGCGATCTCTGGCAAAGAAGCATAAGCCACAAAATTACAGCCGGCAAGCTAACCAATTTTAAGAAGGTTATTGTTTAACTTTTTTAAGGGTAGATACTAGATAACGTTTAGAATTCATAACATAAGTTTTGGCTCCCAACATGCGACCCTAAAGTCGTGAATTTCAGAGATGTGAAATATTTTTGTATCGAATGTATATGTATTGTATTGGAGTCTGGCTGAGATCGGAGATCTTGCCGACGTATACAGGAAATATGAGTACTGAATATATAAATAGCATTCTACACTACAAAAAAAAACCACGACCAGGGTGGTGCAGCTGCTCAGTATTGATCTAGTTGGTAACTTATCTCGAATGATACTAATGTATTGCAGTTTGTTCGTGCTCACTTCGTGGATGAAAGATAGACTGAGTTGTTCTTAATGTTTCGAAACATTAATTGGCCCATAGTGAATACCACGGGTTTTTTTCTCCTTGCCCCGTGGTTGTTAACGTACATCATGCTGTTTAGGGAGACTTTGTCGTCGAAATTTAGCAAATAGGTCCCGGGGATTTGCTGGCCGATCCCGTTGCTATTGTTACTATGTTACTACGTTTGAGCGCAAGTTGGCGTCTGCGATATCCTGCAGAAGGTAGAGCAAACCAATGAGTCACTTTCGATGACAGCGAAGGCCTTAGCACCACACTCAGCGACCGTGTAACCATCCTCAAAATCTAGAATCCTCCTATTATGCTGTACTGGGTCAATTTTAAATTTATCAAACTAATTTAGGTTTAGGATATTTACTGAGGAAGAACAATAAATTTTCATTATGAAATGTCAACGCT
Source organism: Drosophila montana (assembly GCF_035044405.1). Classification (NCBI taxonomy): domain Eukaryota; kingdom Metazoa; phylum Arthropoda; class Insecta; order Diptera; family Drosophilidae; genus Drosophila; species Drosophila montana. Next base: position 81,339 of record NW_026999179.1, read on the forward strand.
GACTACTTCTTAGAAGTCTGATATGCTAATATTGGTGATATGTTAATTTTTTATTTCTCCAACATCATAGTAATAAATTGCATTTATTTGTCCTTTTGTATTTATTTCTATTTTATCATGTACTGACCCTACAAACTGACCATTTATATACCCTGAACCCATTTAAAATGGGTAAAAAGGGTATATTGTATTTATGCAAATGTATGTAACAGGCAGAAGGAAGCATCTCCGACCCCATAAAGTGTATATATTCTTGATCAGCATCAATAGCCGAGTCGATCTAGCCATGTCCGTCTGTCTGTCCGTCCGTCCGTATGTATGAACGCAAGGATCTCAGAACCTATAAGAGCTAGAGAAATTTTTGCTGAAGGTCCTCCTAGTGCCTGTGCAGATCGAGTTTGTTTCCGATATTCGATAACTTGCCCCGTTTCCAAGTAATCGATAAAAATCGATATTTAAATACTGCTTTTAAGCAATTTTTGTAAATAATAAGATCTAGAGTCACCAAACTTGACATGCAGCTTCTAGAATAGTATACATATATAGTGACATATGTACCACACCCACAACATATAGTACATTTGCACATACACACATATAGCATATAACATATTTCCACTGCACTCAATTCCAACCCCTTATACAAGTTAACACGTACGAGACAATAATAGCTGATAACGCAGTTGGGCCGGATGCCGTTGCAACAGAGTTGCAGACGAAATTCGACACTCGCACGCCCAAATGGCCTGATCGCTCGCCAAAGACGCCGACTCAGCATTCTGCCGGCTCGCCTGCCTGCAGCGGCGGCTTCGAGCATTCATTTAAGTTACTTTAATTTTAGTTTTAAATTTATTCTCAAACGGTTCAAACGAACTGCTATCAAAAATAAATACATCATAATCTTGAATACAAATCGGTCTTGTTTAATTGGCGCCCAACAGCATTAAATAAACTAACCCACACCGAAAGTTGTTCTTAATAACTTTTCCAAAGAAAAGAACATCGCGAAACATATTTTGCCGCGAGTTTCATCCAGAAAATTAGTGATAAAAATCATTAACAAAAAATATAAATACAAATAAAAACCCCAGCGAGTGAAAAAACAATCACCAACGCCGAGTTAATCAACAACAAACAACAACAAAACAACCGCCACTCGGCTACCAGATTTCGAGGGCTCAGCTACTTTGAACAAAAATGTAAGTGAGATGCTCATTTTTCTTAAGATTTGAAAAAAAAATTTAAAAAAAAAAATTTTATTACAAGCTGTCTAAGATTAAGATACCAAAATTAAAAATTCAAATAAAATAAATACTTATTTTTTACTCGAAACTGAAACATTCTGCTTCATCGCTAGGTTTTTGAGTAAATATCGAATTTTCAAAAAATAAGCAACAAAATTTGTGCTTCAAAGTGATCTCGATTTCCCAGTCTAAGCGAATGCGGAGCATACGTAGGTCAGGCGATAGCAGCGAAGACGAGCTTATTCCTTCTTACTTAGAACACAGATCAGTGAACAAAATGAACAGTGAACAGTAGCACAGCTAGAAGCGCAAATGCGCCTAGCCCTCGAACAACAAGCGCAAAAGTTTGAACAAAAGATAGCCAGTATCACAGAGCAATTTAACAAACTTAAGGGAGCAACCCCGCAAATAGAAGTTTACCAAGAAATAAAAATAGTGCCAGATGCGACGAACCCTTAGATATCATAAAGTCTATTCCGAGTTTGACGGAAAACACGAAAACTATGTCTCATGGAGACAGGCGCCTGCGCCGCCTACAAAGTGTTTCAGCCATATAATGGCAGCTCGAGACACTATCAGGCGTCGGCATAATCCGCAATAAAGTAAGGGGTTCAGCGGATGCAGTGCTTGCTTCATTTATACAGTATTAAACTTTAAAGCGATCATTGCCAGATTAGATTTTACAGTATTGCACGATAAAACCACCAGTGCCAGTGACTCCAACAACAACTAAGCACGCTTAGGACAAGGTGACCTAGCCAGCTGTCCTAAACGAAAAATTCAGGAATGATGCTCTCCATACTTTTGTCTCGGGATTAAGAAAGTCCTTGAGATGGGCCGTTTTCCCAGCACAACCTCAAGACCTCCCAACTGCTTTGGCCCTAGCTCAAGAAGCTGAGTCAAGCAACGAAAGAGGCATCTTTGCAGCCAACTTCGCAAAGCACCTTGAAGAAAAACCCCAAAAGTCTAGTGGCCAAAAGAGTCAAAACTGGCGTCAGAACGGTCAGCAGGAGAATGATGGTAACTCTCAGAAAAAGAACCCCCACTTCCAGAAGAGTCAGAAAGACAATATCAAGGTCAGCAGAAAGCAAGCAGTGCAAAACAGCGCTTTCAGTCCCAAAAGCCACAAGGCATGGCCCCGAACCAATGGAAGTAGATACTTCCACACGCTTTAGACAGCCCACACAGGGCTATAGAGGCAACCAAAACTATGGGGATCAGTCTATGAGGACCCAACAAAATCTTAACCATTTGCCCCAAGCAGAGGGTAACCAGGGTTACGAGTCGCAATCAAGCATGAAGCGAGGCAGCGAAGATGACCTGTCAGGAGCGGAAAGCTGTAATTTTTTAGCGGAAGCTCCCTGCTCCGTTTATAAGACGTACGGTTGCAGGGCGAACAATAAGACTCCTGGTAGACACAGGAGCATCTAAAAATTATATTAAACCCCTTCCCGAGCTGGCACATTGGAAGCCAGTCAACAGCCCATTTCAAGTCAAATCTATCCACGGGCACACAACAATTGAGCAGAAATGTCTCATTGACCTCTTTAAGGTAAAATCATACTTTTTCATGCTGGAATCATTAAAAGATTTCGATGGCATAATTGGCCTTGATCTGCTAAAACAGATTAACGCTCAAATAGATTTGACTAACAACATTATAAAGTATGACCGGGGGACAGAAAAAATTGAGTTCACAACATGCAAACAAGTGAACCATTTCCAAATTAGTGACGCGGATGTTCCCGCCGCAGTCAGACCCACTTTCAATCAAATGATTGACCGAATGGCTAAAGCCTTTGCAGACATTAATGAGTCCCTACCATACAACATAAACACTATCGCCACAATCCGAACGGACGGCGAACCGGTATATTCCAAATTATACCCATACCCAATGGGTGTGTCTGAATTTGTCAATGCAGAAGTTAAACAACTACTGGCGAACGGCATAATTAGACCCTCAAAGTCACCCTATAACAACCCAATATGGGTCGCGATAAAAAAGGTGTCGACGAGTCAGGCCACAAGAAGAAACGTCTGGTTATTGATTTTCGAAAGTTAAATCAAAAGACAATCGACGATAAATACCCTATCCCAGCAATTTCGACCATATTGTCAAACATGGGTGAGGCCCAGTATTTCACAACACTGGACCTCAAATCGGGTTTTCACCAAATAGAGTTGGCGGAAAGGGACAGAGAAAAGACTGCATTCTCTGTAAACAATGGGAAGTATGAATTTTGCAGGCTTCCATTTGGGCTGAAAAACGCCCCTAGCATTTTCCAGAGGGCAATAGATGACGTCCTCAGGGACCAAATCGGGAAAACTTGTTACGTCTATGTAGATGACGTAATAATTTTCTCCCCTAACAAGGAAGACCACATCAAGCACATCGAGTGGGTCTTGAAAAGCCTTAGGGACGCAGGCATGAGGGTTTCCAAAGAAAAGTCCAAATTCTTCAAAAAGAGTGTGGAATATTTGGGATTTACCGTATGCAGAGGCGGAATCCACCAATCGGCCGACAAAATTCAGCCATAAAGGATTTCCACACCACCAAAAAACACTGTTTGGCCTTAGATCATTTCTAGGGTTAGCAAGTTATTACAGATGCTTTATAGCGGGATTCGCCAGCATCGCAAGACCCCTAACGGAGATTTTGAAAGGCGAAAATGGAAAAGTTAGCGCCAACCACTCGAGAAAGGTAAAACTCGAATTAACCTCAGACCAGTTAGATGCCTTCAACAGGCTAAAAGAGTTGCTAGCCTCCGAGGATGTGATGTTATCGCATCCCGATTTCAAAAAGCCATTTGACCTAACGACAGACGCGTCAGGTCAAGGGCTCGGAGCAGTGCTGTCCCAGGGCGGTCGCCCTATAACAATGATCTCGCGCACACTGCGAGACAATGAGATAAACTTCGCCACAAATGAGCGAGAACTTCTCGCCATTGTGTGGGCATTGAAAAATCTCAGAAATTACTTGTATGGAGTTAAAAATCTGAACATCTATACAGATCACCAGCCGTTGACATTTGCCGTATCGGATAAAAATCCGAACGCTAAGATAAAACGCTGGAAAGCGTTTGTTGACGAACATAACGCAAACATAATTTATAAACCAGGCAAAGAAACCGCAGGCTTCGCTGCCAAGGAATATCAAGCCTTGGAGGATCAGCAGAATCCGATGCTGCTACAATCCACAGTGAAGAGTCCCTAACTTACACAATTGAGACAACAGATAAGCCAGTCAACTGCTTCCGAAACCAGATCATACTGGAAGAAAGCCCTATCCCTCAGCGCAAGACTTATATCTTGTTCAAGACTAAAACTAGACATGTCGTACAGTTTTCCGATCGGAGCACACTGATGCAAACTCTGCAATAAGTTGTAAACGCCGAGGTAACTAACGCAATATATTGCGAGCTTCCCATTTTGGCCTTTATTCAGCATAGACTGGTCGAAGAATTTCCCTCGACAACGTTCCGACATTCAAAAAATTTTGTAATAGACATCTCAGACACAACAGAACAGAGAGAAATTGCTATAGCTGAGCATAATCGCGCCCATCGCGCGCTCAAGAAAATGCCCAACAAATACTCAGGGACTATTTTTTTTCCAAAAATTGGCCGTTTAACAACAGAAATAGCCGCAAACTGCCGAGTGTGCGCTATGAGCAAACATAATCGGCACCCGATCAGACAAGAGATAGGGAAGACTCCGATACCATCATATGCCGGAGAAATGTTACATGTGGACGTTTACTCCACAGATAAAAAATATTTTTTAACCTGCATCGACAAATTTTCTAAATTTGCAGTTGTTCAGCCTATTCGTTCACGCGCAATCGTCGACATAAAGGCTCCACTTTTACAATTGTTAAACTTCTTCCCTAAAACAAAAACGATTTACTGTGACAACGAAAAGTCCCTAAACTCAGAGACCATTAGATCAATGTTGTCAAACAACTTTGACATTGTGATCGCAAACGCACCGCCCCTACACAGTACATCCAACGGGCAAGTGGAACGTTTTCACGGCACCTTGGGGGATATAAGTCGCTGTCTGAAAAATGCAAACTACGTCGAAGATACTGTCGACAATACCCTTCTTGCAACAATAAAGTACAATGGTCTATCCATTCGGTTCAAATAAAAAACAATAGAAATTATCCACGCAATCCCTATAGATGTTGCAGTCAGAAAAATCACATCGGCACAGAAAAAATCGCTAGAACAACAAAATAAGAACAGGGTCCAAAAAACATACAAAGCGGGTGAGAAGGTATGGGTAAAATCCAATAAGAGATTGGGTAATAAACTTTCGCCCTTATTCACTGAAGCGATAGTAGAGGCGGACCTGGGTACGACGGTTCTTATAAAAGGGAGGGTGGTCCATAAGGACAACCTTAAGTAAACCTTTGTCCAAGCGTTCAAAAAATAATAATAAATAAAAAATTGTTTGAGTATTTTTTAATCAATACATTTTATGTTTACTTTAGGTTAAGATATTTTCTAGCACTGACAATGGCAACTATTACCGAAGCGACACTGAGACTCAACGACTATTCACACGCGGACTACATACCTATAGTCGACGGAGACGTGACAATCTGGGACGAGTACAGATACATGGGACACACGACAAACTTGACATCATTCGAAATCTACATTGACGAGACATAGAAACTGATAGACAAACTACCGAAAAACCACATGAAACAGGTACTAAAAACTGACATCCAACACATAGCCACCCTAATAGCCACTCTGAATGTTCATCATAGGCAAGCGCGTAGTATAAATATGATAGGCAGTGCCCTTAAGTCAATTGCAGGAACCCCAGATTTTCATGACTGGGAGCAGATAAAGTTCAAACAGGGTCAGTTAATAGATTCAGAAAATAGACAAATCGAGATCAACAATAAATTCCAAACAAGACTTAATGAAGTTTCAAAGGCACTTAATGCAATCTTAAAACCAGATGCTGAAGTTGAGCATTTTTATGCAACAATCTTGGCGAAGAACAGAATGATAATCACAAATCTTGAAGACTTAATTCTTTCCGTAACCCTTTCTAAAATTAATCTGACCAGCCCTCTTATCCTGGACAGCATTGACATAAACGAATTGTTGAATGAGCAGCTCACAACTATTAGTATAACAGACCTTTTAGAAGTATCCAATATCAAAGCTTTTCAAAATTCCGAATTACTATATTTTTTGATAAAATACCCCAAGCCTAAACTAGCCTGTAAGAAAATTTATATATTTCCTGTTCAACGTAATAATATAATATTAGATTTGGAAGAAGGTAAAATGGTGGCCGATTGCGGAATAAAGACCTTCGCCGTGCGCGACTGCGCTGCCACTGTGAGCACCACTTTCTGCAAAAGATTGCAGAAGGCATCGTGTGCCCAACAACTGGTATCGGGAACCGTCGCACAATGCGCCACACGCCCCGGGCATCTGGAGCCCATAACAACAATCGACGAGGGCGTCTTAATTATCAACAACGCAACAGTTAATGTGGTGGACAGCACTGGGAACAGTCAAATAGTCACAGGAACCTTCCTGGCTACCTACGACGAACACGTCTCCCTGAACGGCACCCGGACGCCGTTGCGTCCGACGAAATTCGACACTCGCACGCCCAATTGGCCTGATCGCTCGCTAAAGACGCCGACTCAGCATTCTGCCGGCTCGCCTGTGTGCAGCGGCGGCTTCTAGCATTCATTTAAGTTACTTTAATTTTAGTTTTAAGTTTATTCTCAAACGGTTCAAACGAACTGCTATCAAAAATAAATACATCATAATCTTGAATACAAATCGGTCTTGTTTAATTTACATAAGCCCTAGCAACTAAGCACATCACCTAAATATTGTAATACGATACACACCAATTGGAATTTGTACTTGGTGACAGTAACAATTCTGGCGTGGGACCGATCATAAAATCACTTGACATAAACATCCGCCACAATCGTTATTCCCACCAAATGCCCAAATTGCCAACGCAGCACAAATCGAGGCTCTTAGAATATTTCAGAACACTCACAAAGAGAGTAAATAATAAAGATCATTGCTAAAAGAGAAAAAGCTCATGATCTTGAAAGCTCAGCCGAAGTTTGCTAAGCGTTGATAACAGTTTGGAGTTTGAGTTTATCCGACGCATCCAAACCGTCAACTTGAATTTATTACTCCTGTGAATTCCGCTTAAGTTACACACTGTTTAATAAAATTATATTTTTTTTAACAACGCGTTTTGACTAATTCAATCGAGTGATATAAGACCATTAAAGGACAATTGTAGCCCCAGGGCTTAAAAGCAAATCGTAGTCGACGCATTTAAAAACGTATCCGCGTAAGGACACGCGCAAACTTGGTGCGAGTGCCGCTGACCGCTACAGGATTATTATATCCCAGGGCAACCAATAACCCAACAACGAAATTTCATTGCGATAAACTATTCATTCTGGTATTGATCCTTTGGACAATCGGAATTACTATGTAGTGAATCTGCTTCCCTACATAACAGTGAGTGTGCCCGTGGATTTGCAAATCCTTTGATCCCTGCAAAACGCACTCATTGGTTAGCGCGCGCGTCCAACGCGGATAACGCCAAACAAAATAAAAAGGCACCACAAAGACAACAAAACAAAAAGTGAAGTGAATTAAGATGGCACAGCCAACAGAGTCAATATTCCAGTTGAGTGAGCTGCATCTAAATCAAGCACTTGGCTAAATTAGGCAAGTGCCAACGTACAATGGTCCTACAGAAGATCTACGCGCCTTCATAAGACGCATAGACTTTATAATGCAATTGTATCCAACGAGAGACGTACGACAACATAGCGTCCTGTTCGGCGCTATTGAAATGCAAATCGGAGAAGATGCCCAGAGAGCAACACAGCTATCCGCTGCCAACACCTGTACAGAGTTGAGGTGAGCACTCATTTCGGAATTCAAGACGCAGACACCCTGCGAAGAGCTCCTTAGACGTATCTACAATACCCCCTTCACTGGAAGTATTCGTAAGTTTGTAGAAGAACTAGAATACAAATCTTATATTATATCAAAGAAGTTAATGTTAGAAGATAACCAAATGAATACCATGATTTATACAAACGCTTTAAACAACACTTTTAAAGACGTGATAATGAGAAAATTGCCTGACAGACTATTCATAACCCTAGCTCGTCATGATATAACCACAGTTTCTAAGCTTAAACAAGTAGTGCAACGAGAAGGCGTCTACGAAATAGTATTGTCCGATAAATCTAAAAATCAAAACAATCAAAATGGTCCGTCTAACTCTAACAAAAATCGGAGTAATAACGACTCCCGTGAGATTTGGAAAAATCATAATTATGGCTAAACGTCTAAAACACAAAACTATAGTAACAACACGCAGAAACCAAAATCCCAAGTCGATTGTAGTCCGCAAATAAATCAAGAATTTAGGCAGAATTTGATCAAAGGCCGGATTTAAAATCCCAGTAACTACCCCCAATCCACCAGTTAAAAGGCAACGCGAAAGCGCTAGCGGACAGATGAAAATGGAAATTAGTGAAAATTTTCATCAAGCTGCCTCGGGTCAGAAACAGACACAGAAGAACCAGCCCATATATAAAACTAGCCATGAACAATAAAGTTCTAAAATGCATAATAGACACGGGGTCGTCGATTAATTAATTGAAAGAAAATTTTCTGAAATTCCCCATAAAAAATTGCCAACTAGAAGTTCATGCCATTAACGCTAAAGTAACATTAAATCAAAGCATTTCGCTGAAACTTAGCAAGCTTTGCCCAACACATCAGAAATTTTATTTACATAATTTTTCAGAAAATTATGATTTGCTACTAGGTCGAGAATTCCTAGAGAGTTCTCAAGCATTAACAGACTATAAAAATAAATCCATTCGTATAAATGAATACACATTCACCATCGCCATCAACAACGAATTCCGCCTAGATCATCTAAACTATGAAGAGAAAGGCAAATTAACGAAAGTCTTATATGAGTTTTTTTACGAGTACTGTCAAACATGTCATCCAAACCATACAAATATGCTCAAGCATTCCACCAAGAAGTCGAAAACCAGATCAAAGATATGATCAAACAAGGGATAGTTCGCAAATCGAAATCCCCTTACTGTTCGCCTATTTGGATCATACCCAAAAAGAGGGATGCATCCGGCAAACAAAAATTTAGGATAGTCATTGACTATCGAAGCCTTAATGAAGTCACAATAGATGACAAATACCCTATACCAGCAATGGATGGTATACTCGACAAACTTGGTAAATGTCAGTATTTTACTACCATTGACCTCGCGAAAGGTTTTCACCAGATCATAATGGATGAAAACTCAATTCTTAAGACAGCGTTTTTAACGAAAAATGGACATTATGAGTACCTTCGAATGCCGTTTGGTTTAAAAAATGCACCTGCAACGTTTCAACGCTGCATGAACAATCTCCTTGAAGATTTGATTTACAATGATTGTCTTGTCTATATGGACGACATAATTGTATGGACGCCATCCTCCACTTCATTGGAGGAACATATATTCTCATTGAGGAGGGTATTCACAAAGTTAAGGGAGGCCAAACTAAAACTACAATTAGATAAATGTGAATTCATAAAAAAAACTGAATTCTTAGGCCATATAATCACAACGGAAGGTATAATACCTAAACCAGCTAATATTGAGGCGATACAAAAATTCCCAATACCTTAAACAGCGGAAGAAATTAAATCAATTTTGGGACTTTGCGGTTTCTACCGAAAGTTCATCTAAAATTTTGCAGAAACAGCAAAGCCAATGACAGCAAAATTAAAGAAAGGTGCAGTCATAAACACAAAATATAATAAACAGTACATTGAAGCATTTGAAAAATTAAAACTTCTTATCATGTCCGATCTGATATTAATATATCCTAATTTCGAGAAACAATTCTCATTAACCACAGATGCCAGTAATATTGGTAGCATTATTATCCCAGGACCATAAACCAATCTGCTATGCCGGCAGAACATTAAATGAACATGAAGTAAACTATTCGGCAATAAAAAAAGAACTTTTAGCTATTGTCTGGGCCACTTAATATGTCAGGTCCTACCTTTTTGGAAGAAAATTCGAGATCCTTAGTGATCACAAACCCCTAGATTGGTTGAGTAATATAAAAGAACCCAATATAAAGCTACAAAGATGTAAAATCAAGCTAAATGAGTTTAATTACCATATTAAATATGTTCCAGGTAAAGAGAACCACGTAGCAGATGCCTTATCGCGAATTTAAATTGAAGAAAATGTACTAGGAGAAACCCCAGATAGCTTAGCAGCGACAATACATAGTGCACAAGAAGATAACGAAAACTATATTCCCATTACAGAAAGACCTATTAATTATTATAAAGACTCAGCATTCAGTTATGGCTACAGTCCGAAAATGTTAAAATAACTATAACCACTAGTAAGAATGGAATTTCTGACGTTGAAAGATTTCACAAGGCAGTTAATGAAAAATTAAGGATAATCAACAGCGAGTCCGCCCCAGAAGATAAGTTAACAAAATTCGAAACAATTCTTTATAATAACAAGCACAATGTTAGACTATACGCAAACGATTTATGTAAGCAATAACCAAGTTAGAACTATTATCATATATTCAAGCCAAAGAAATTGTAAAAGATCACACTAAAATGTACAACACTTTTCAAATTGTTATTATAACAATACTTCGCAGAGTCATAATCGCTATAACATTGTACATTATCTATAAGTTTAAAGCATTACCCCAAAGAATAATTATAAAATATAAGAAACAAAAAGAACAAACTCAAATTGAAGAATCTCTATATATAAAACTGTTTGTCCTGACTGACTGACTGATTGGTGATCAACGCACAGCCCAAACCGTAAGAGCTAGGAAGCTGAAATTTTCACTGTAGCTACCTTATGTGATGTAGGTGCACGTTAAGACGGGGTTTCAGGAAATTCCACCCGCAAGTGTGGCAAAATCGCGAAAAACGTTTGTATGTAACTTTTTTGTTTACCATCCGATCGGCCTCAAACTTATTTTCAAAGATCTTTGTTCAAATTCATTTGAGGGGTGTTTCACACTTTTCGAAAAATACGTTCCTCCTTGGTGGAAATGGAGGTCAAAGATTTGGTGGGTGACGTTTCGCGCTCAAATTCATTTCCAGAGATCTATAAGAAAAATCATTTGAGACGTGTTTCACACTTTTCGCAGAATTCAAACTTCTTCGGGGGGAATGCGACTTAAAGATTTTTTGGGCGAAGTTTTAAGTTGTGTCCGATTTGCTTCAAACTTATTTTCAAAGCTCTACATAAGAACTTAATAAATACGTATTTCAGCGATTTGGGAAATTCCACCCGCAACAGTGGTAAATTGGCGGAAAACGGTTGTATGAAAGTTTTTTGTTTACCATCCGATCGGCCCCAAACTTATTTTCAAAGATCTTTGTTCAAATTCATTTAAGGGGTGTTTCACACTTTTCGAAAAATACGTTCCTCCTTGGTGGAAATGGAAGTCAAAGATTTGGTGGGTGACGTTTCGCGCTCAAATTCATTTGCAGAGATCTATAAGAAAAATCATTTGAGACGTGTTTCACACTTTTCGCAGAATCCAAACTTTTTCGGGTGGAATGCGACTCAAAGATTTGTTGTGCGAAGTTTTAAGTTGTGTCCGATTTGCTTCAAACCTATTTTCAAAGCTCTACATAAGAATGTAATGAATGCGTCTTTCAGCGATTTGGGAAATTCCACTCGCAACAGTGGTAAATTGGCGGAAAACGGTTGTATGAAAGTTATTTGTTTACCGTCCGATCAGTTTCAAAATCATTTCAAATTTTTTTGAGAACATTGATTTTATAACATACGTGCCATGGGCAAGGCCGGGTTATACCCGCTAGTCAATCAATATACAATCACATAAAAATATTGTAGGCAACAGCAACCTAAGTGAATCCGATAATATTGTAATTAGCAATACCCCAACATTATATCCAAAAATGTCCGCCTGAGGACAGGCTAGTTTCTTAGGGATGGGGAAGTGACATATGTACCACACCCACAACATATACTACACTTGCACATATGTACACTCATTTAAAATATAACATATGTCCACTGCACTCAATTCAAACATAAGCCCTAGCAACTAAGCACATCACCTAAATATTGTAATACGATACACACCAATTGGAATTTGTACTTGGTGACAGTAACAATTCTGGCGTGGGACCGATCATAAAATCACTTGACATAAACATCCGCCACAATCGTTATTCCCACCAAATGCCCAAACTGCCAACGCAGCACAAATCGAGGCTCTTAGAATATTCCAGAAAACTCACAAAAAAAGTAAATAATAAAGATCATTGCTAAAAAAGAAAAAGCTCATGATCTTGACAGCTCAGCCGAGGTTTGCTAAGCGTTGATAACAGTTTGGAGTTTGAGTTTATCCGACGCATCCAAACCGTCAACTTGAATTTATTACTCCTGTGAATTCCGCTTAAGTTACTCACCGTTAAATAAAATTATATTTTTTTTGAACAACGCGTTTTGACTTATTCAATTATATATATCAAGTATCTTTCATTTTAAAGCTTTCGCCACTTCCCCGACACCACCGTAAAGATATAAATCATGTTAGTAAACCAACTTGTATTGCCTATCTAATTAAGCCACAATTTAAATGCAATTGTAATTTTGAGAATACACGAAATTTTATAGTACAATAAAATCTACTACGGAAAATTTCATCAAGATCGGTTAAGAAACACGAAAGAAAATGTGTTTTGGCCTGCAAACACGTGCAGCAGCAAGCGCAAATTCCAAGAATTTCTGTAAACATGTACACACACACATTCATGCACGTCTTCTTTGAATTCTATCAACAGCTTTGCAATTTCGATTGTACTGCTGCTATTTTTAAACGTTTTTTCTCATTAAGACTTAGTTATTGGTGTGGAAATTGAGTAGAGGCGGCGGAAAGTAGCGCGGTCAGTTACGAGTTCGAACCGTGTCGAGGAAACTATTTTTATTTTTTTTTGGCTGGTGTGGCTGTTGCGTAGAGGCGGCAGCAAGTAATGCGGTCAGTTGCGAGGTCAAACCCTGCCAAGAAAACTTTTTTTTTTTAATTTATTTTTATTACTACTTATGCAAACGATCGTGTAGCGCGAGCTACATTTGGTGTATATAAGAATAAGAGGGTTCAAGGTATCCCCTAGTCGGGAGCTCCCGACTAGAACCTCTTACTTGTTATACCCTGAACCCATTGAAAATGGGTAAAAAGGGTATAACGTATTTGTGCAAATGTATGTAACAGGCAGAAGGAAGCATCTCCGACCCCATTAAGTATATATGTATATTATTGATCAGCATCAACAGCCGAGTCGATTTATCCATGTCCGTCTGTCTTTCCGTGCGTCCGTCCGTCCGTCCGTAAGGATCCGCAAGGATCTCAGAAGCTCTCTTTAGCTGTAGGTCTTCCTAGTCCATGCGCAGATCGCGTTTGTTTCCGTTAATCGATAACTTGCCCCGTTTCCAAGTAATCGATAAAAATAGATTTCAAAATCCTGTTTTTTGAGCAATTTTGGAAAATAATATGAGCTAGCGTCACCAAACTTGACATGTAGCTTCAAGAATAGTATATATATATCAAGTATCTTTCATTTTATACCTATCGCCACCTCCCCGCCACCACCTAAAAGCAATAAATCATGTTAGTAAGCCAACTTGTATTGCCTACCCAATTAAGCCACAATTTAAATGCAATTGTCATTTTGAGAATACACGAATTTTTTATTGTACAATATGATCTAACACTGATAATTTCATCAAGATCGGTTAAGCAACACGAGAGAAAATGTGTTTTTGCTTTGCAAGAATATCTATATACATGTACAAACACAAATTCAAATTTTGTTTCCTTAATTTGTTTCCGATAATCGATATCTTTCCCGTTTCCAAGTAATCGATACAAATCGATATCGAACTACTGTTTCCTTTAGCAATTTTGGTAAATATAAGAGCTTGAGTCACCAAACTTGATATGTAGCTTCTAGAATAATATATATATATCAAGTATCATTCTTTTTTAAGCTATCGCCTGTATGAAGAAGAGGGTTCAGGGTATCCCCTAGTCGACTAGAACCTCTTACTTGTTAATATATACGGGTGTTTAGTCTGCTAATCTTAATTTTTGTTTATAAAAATTATTACTTGAAATTGCTTCTGTTTCTAGACCAAATATGTCACTGTATTTGGTACATAAATCAGTAAGCTTGTTTTTAAATCGGTCAGGGAATTTTAAATTGTTTATGACTTCATTTGTTCTAAGTATTTCTGGTATTGATGTTATTTATTTTGATTTCATATTCTTGTATTGACTCAAATTTTATTTTGGGATTTTGAATTTTTATATGTTTACTAGTTGTATTTAAAATACGGACTATTGCGATATTACTTGTTATGATACTGTTTGCTGTTATTACCCCAGGGTGTATTTTCTCATTACCTCTGATCTAGCTGGTAATAATATTGAATTGTCAATATCATTATGTAATAGTGGTACATGTATTTGATAATTAAGTGATTTTGGTTTCATGATGAGTTCATCAAGTTGATAATCTATTATACAATTAAATTTTCTAATGAAGTCAAGTCCAAGAATTCCGTCGCATGGTATGGGAAATTCAGTGTGGACTATATGGAAATTGTGACTGATTACGAAATAATCGAAAAGTGGATCAATTGTGGATTGTCCAATTGACTTTATTGTTTCCTGTGATATTTATTTTGTGATTTTAATTAATATTTGAGTTAAGGTTATTATTCTTTAGGATTGAGACATTTGCTCCTGTGTCTACTAGCAAAGTTGATGGAACATTATTTTTTCCATTATGTACTTTAATGAGACTACAGAGACTTAGGTTAATATTCAGTATTTTTACTGTTGGTTGCTCAAGGGGGTTTGCTGGTTTTCCGAGTTACCTTGTGTAACTCGAACCTGATTCTGTTGTCCGCGTCCTCTGTTTGAGCCGCCTCGAGGATTGCTTCTGTTGTTATTGTAGTTAAGATTATAATATTTTCTTTGACCACCTTTGTTAAAAGGTCGGCCTCTATTGTTACCTCTGCCGCGGTTTCCGCCACGTTGAGAGTAATTCTGGTAAAACAATAAAGTATTAGATTGTCTAGTTGCTTCGGTGCAACTGTTGACACTTGAAAAATTTGTCAAACTGGGCACGTTGTTCTCTAAGAATGGTAACGATTTGCGTCCATTCCATTTATTGAAATTTTTAATTTATCTGTGAAAACGCACAATAATAATGTCGGTTGGGCTTTAAATAGTGTGTTCTAATTGATGTGTTTTTTTGTATACCAGGAATAGTACTTAATATGCAATGTATTAGAGGTGAGTGATCGTCTTTGTCTTTCTTAACTGATCTTAATGAAATTTTCGAAAGCACATCTTATTGTGCCATAGAATATTTGTGTATAAATATATAAATGGTGGCTTAAATTGATGAAGTTGGACAATTAACTTGCTTTAGGTAAAAAATGAAAAATACTTGATATATATATATACTATTCTAGAAGATACATGTCAAGTTTGGTGACTCTAGCTCTTATTATTTTCCGAAATTGCTCAAAAAAACAGGAAAAGTATATATATTCTTGATTAGCATCAATAGCCAAGTCGATGTACAAACACAAATTCAAATTTTGTTTCCTTAATTTGTTTCCGATAATCGATATCTTTCCCGTTTCCAAGTAATCGATACAAATCGATATCGAACTACTGTTTCCTTTAGCAATTTTGGTAAATATAAGAGCTTGAGTCACCAAACTTGATATGTAGCTTCTAGAATAATATATATATATCAAGTATCATTCTTTTTTAAGCTATCGCCTGTATGAAGAAGAGGGTTCAGGGTATCCCCTAGTCGACTAGAACCTCTTACTTGTTAATATATACGGGTGTTTAGTCTGCTAATCTTAATTTTTGTTTATAAAAATTATTACTTGAAATTGCTTCTGTTTCTAGACCAAATATGTCACTGTATTTGGTACATAAATCAGTAAGCTTGTTTTTAAATCGGTCAGGGAATTTTAAATTGTTTATGACTTCATTTGTTCTAAGTATTTCTGGTATTGATGTTATTTATTTTGATTTCATATTCTTGTATTGACTCAAATTTTATTTTGGGATTTTGAATTTTTATATGTTTACTAGTTGTATTTAAAATACGGACTATTGCGATATTACTTGTTATGATACTGTTTGCTGTTATTACCCCAGGGTGTATTTTCTCATTACCTCTGATCTAGCTGGTAATAATATTGAATTGTCAATATCATTATGTAATAGTGGTACATGTATTTGATAATTAAGTGATTTTGGTTTCATGATGAGTTCATCAAGTTGATAATCTATTATACAATTAAATTTTCTAATGAAGTCAAGTCCAAGAATTCCGTCGCATGGTATGGGAAATTCAGTGTGGACTATATGGAAATTGTGACTGATTACGAAATAATCGAAAAGTGGATCAATTGTGGATTGTCCAATTGACTTTATTGTTTCCTGTGATATTTATTTTGTGATTTTAATTAATATTTGAGTTAAGGTTATTATTCTTTAGGATTGAGACATTTGCTCCTGTGTCTACTAGCAAAGTTGATGGAACATTATTTTTTCCATTATGTACTTTAATGAGACTACAGAGACTTAGGTTAATATTCAGTATTTTTACTGTTGGTTGCTCAAGGGGGTTTGCTGGTTTTCCGAGTTACCTTGTGTAACTCGAACCTGATTCTGTTGTCCGCGTCCTCTGTTTGAGCCGCCTCGAGGATTGCTTCTGTTGTTATTGTAGTTAAGATTATAATATTTTCTTTGACCACCTTTGTTAAAAGGTCGGCCTCTATTGTTACCTCTGCCGCGGTTTCCGCCACGTTGAGAGTAATTCTGGTAAAACAATAAAGTATTAGATTGTCTAGTTGCTTCGGTGCAACTGTTGACACTTGAAAAATTTGTCAAACTGGGCACGTTGTTCTCTAAGAATGGTAACGATTTGCGTCCATTCCATTTATTGAAATTTTTAATTTATCTGTGAAAACGCACAATAATAATGTCGGTTGGGCTTTAAATAGTGTGTTCTAATTGATGTGTTTTTTTGTATACCAGGAATAGTACTTAATATGCAATGTATTAGAGGTGAGTGATCGTCTTTGTCTTTCTTAACTGATCTTAATGAAATTTTCGAAAGCACATCTTATTGTGCCATAGAATATTTGTGTATAAATATATAAATGGTGGCTTAAATTGATGAAGTTGGACAATTAACTTGCTTTAGGTAAAAAATGAAAAATACTTGATATATATATATACTATTCTAGAAGATACATGTCAAGTTTGGTGACTCTAGCTCTTATTATTTTCCGAAATTGCTCAAAAAAACAGGAAAAGTATATATATTCTTGATTAGCATCAATAGCCAAGTCGATCCAGCCATGTCCGTCTGTCTGTCTGTCCGTCCGTCCGTCCGTATGTATGAACGCAAGGATCTCAGAACCTATAAGAGCTAGAGTCTTGAAATTTTAGCTGTAGATCCTCCTAGTCCCCGTGCAGATCGAGTTTGCTTTCGACATTCGATAACTTGCCCCGTTTCCAAGTTGATATCGAAATCCTGTTTTTTGAGCAATTTCGGCAAATAATATGAGCTAGCGTCACCAACGTTCATATGTAGCTTCTAGAATAGTATATACATATATATAAAGTATCTTTCATTTTATACCTATCGCCACCTCCCCGCTTCCACCGCAAAGCTATAAATCAAGTTAATAATCAAATTTGTTTTGAACACCAATTTAAGCCACAATTTATATGCAATTGACTTTATTTGAGAATACAGAAATATTCTATGGCACAATAAGATGTACCGTCGAAAATTTCATTTAGATCGACTAAGAAACATAAAAGCTATGTGTTTTTGTTGCGCACGTGTTAGCAGAAGCTAGCGCAAATTGCAAGAATTTCTGTTTACATGTTCGCACACACGTCTGAATTATTGGTAGTGCTGGTTGTAGCGAGTTCAAACCTTATTGAGGAACATTTTTTTTTTTGCTGGTGTGGCTATTGATGAGTGGCGGCAGCAATTAATGCGGTCAATTGCGAGTTCGAGCCCTGTCAAGGAAACCTTTTTTTTTTTTTGTTAATTTAACTTTATTTCTACTAAAGCAAACGAGCGCGTTCAGGGTCTCCCCTAGTCGGGAGCTCCCGACACTACTTGTTTTTACCTAGAGCATAAAAGAAAAGGTTTTTTGAATATCTAAAATGCGAGAAAATGTGTACCCAATGCTGTTCTTATGGACCACACTGCCCCTTTTAAAAACTGTCGTGCCCAGATCGGTCTCTATAACTTCTACCGAACATAGCAGAGTCAACTTATTCCCTAGTGGTCTGTTTATTTTCATCCAAACTTTGTTCCCTGCTTGGTACTGTCTGTTGCTTCTGTTTGCGTTTAAGCTTGCAGTCGTTTTCTGATGTGCGTTTCAAATTCAACCGGCACTGCATGCATGATTACAATCGGTTTTTTGTTTGTAACTGAGTGTATTGTTTTATTGTACTCTATTGTTGAGAGAAGAATAAGGTCTATGGTTTCTTGTATCTGCCTATCGATGCAGGAAATACTTCTTGTCCGTGGAAAAACATCGATATGGAGAATTTCGCCGTTATAAGATGGGATAGGAGTTTTTCCTAAGACCGGTTTTTTTTGGATGTCGGTTGACATAGTTTAAGTTTAGTAGGTTTGCCATAAAACAAATCCTTCAATTTGCAGCTATTTCGGATGCTAAGTGGTTCATATTCATTCATACCTGACTTATATTTTCCTGTGCTGCATTTTTAATTTTGTTACTGATATCTAAAACGAGCTATTTTGCGTGCCAAAATTTGGTTAATCGAAATGATTTAACTAATTTATGTTGGATTAAAGCTAATATTGGCAGTTCGCAAAAAAGTTAAAAGTAAAATATATTTTATTGAAGGGAAGTCTTGTTGCTCAGTTACTATTTGGTTTTTAAAACAGTTGATTGGCTTTTCGGTTGTTTCTATGGTGTAAGAGATTCTATAATTTAAATAGTGCCAACATCGGAATCTGGAGAATTCTCTTAGGCATTTACGTGCTGTTGCAAATAAGCGTGATATTCATTTCTTGCTCTATAAAAAACGTATGCGTTGTGTTCGTCTTCAAACTCCTTCCATCTCTTTAACCTTGGATTTGGTTTCTTTCTATCAGTGGTTGGTGATCAATAAAAAGGTTCAGTTTTCTGACAACTGTAACGAAAGCCTTATGCTCTTCTGTTGTCAATTCGCTTGTTAATTTTTTTGAGTGATTCGCACCTATTTTGCCATTTTCACCTTTAAAACTGTCTGTCAGAGGTTTTGCGATCGTAACGAAACCCTTTATGACATATCTATAGTAACTTGATAGCCCAAAAATGATGTGCGGTTGCACAACGTAGAGGGGGCTGGAAATAGCTTTCTTTTCTCGTTCCTTCTCCGCCAGCTCTATCTGATGGAAACCTGACTCTAAGTCTAAGGTCGTGATATACTGGAATTTTCCCATGTTTGACAATATTGTCGTAATATATGATACCGGATATTTGCCATCAATGGTCAGACGTACAGACGGATAAACGGACGGACAGGCAGGCGGACATAGCTAGATCCGCTTGGCTGTTGATGCTGATCAAGAATATATATACTTTATGGGGTCGGAGATGCTTCATTCTGCCGGTTACATACATTTGCACAAATACATTATACCCCTTGTACCCATTTTTAATGTGTTCAGGAATTTGATCTTATAGCTTTGATCACTTATCTTGAGAGTTCTCCTGTCGCCATCTTTGGGAGCGCTGACTCTCCGGATTTTCCGATTTGTGTTCCATATGTCTGGCATAATTTGCTGCAAACATATAGCGGTCATTGCTACTGCCTCTTGGGTCAAAGCCAAGGCAGTTGGTAGATCTCGCGGACCGCCGCATTAAGGACCGCCGCGGCGGCTGTATCATGGGTCATTATGGTTTTATTTATTAACAATGTGAGCTTTTTTTTTTTGTCGTAATATTTTAACAAAGGCAAGTCGCCTTGCTTCATTGTATCTAACTATTGCTGAATACCTCTAATTGGCGTTTTGACCGCGTAAGTAAAGTCAAAGCAGGCAATAATTGCATTGAAATATAATACTGTGTTGAAAGATGATAGTGTTGCGTCTGCCGGTCCCTCTTGTTGCGAATGATTGCAATGTAATAGTAATGTCGAGAGCTTCCGTCATACGGTAGAAAAATTTCTTATGCTGCAATGCAGCTTCCCACCAAGAAACATAAATTCTTGGTGTCCATTAAATTGAGGTATTGACTATGTCTACATTATAAATTACCTCACCTAAGATTTTGGCTGGTTCATACACCAATACCTCTGGTGTTTTCTATACTCGCACACTATGCATTTGTTGTTGCACTACTTTTAGTTTTTCTTCAAAATTTGTCTCCTGATGTTCTAGTGCCACATTTACGGCGGCCTGTGTTAACTAAATTATCTGTTCGTTATTCATGTCTACCGTTGGCTCTTTCTGTCTTATCGCAACATTTTCTCTGTAACCTGGTAGCAATTATAGATTTAGTTAGATTTAGTTTTATGCAATTATTTTTTAAATTGCCGCACTCTGGATAACATGTGTTTTATATTTCTTTACTTATTAATATTTTATTCTGAAAATGAACGTGCATGAACCTATTTTATCTCTTACGGCGAGTCGGCCGTTCGATACGTAGCACCGATCAGCTACTTTGTAGCGTGTGCGTCCGGTCTTGCGGCACGTTGTGGGTTTTTTGTGTTAGCTTATATACCAGAATACCAGTGTCGTCCATATCGTCCCGCCAACAGGCGCCATGAGGTACCAGTGTCGGCTGATTATTCATGAATGCATATGAATTCATGTATCGGGTAAAAGTGCTCACAGATGAAATTTAAGATGGAGATCTAAATGCCTTGTGCAAGCATGCCCTTTTCGTAGGCAGAGTTCGAGATTGGTATTGGCGATATCATAAACAAGTGGATCGTATCTTCTAGACAAATTTTTGCTCCTTACGACATCAATATAAAGATTATCAATCACAAATTACATAATTTATTTTCGCTAACTTCTATCAGGCGGTGGTTTTGCTTATTGATAAATCTTCTGTTTGTATAGAAGAGGAAAAGTTGATAAAACAATTTGCTTCCAGAAGCACGCCACAAGTTGTTATATCAACGGGTACATTCGGTAGGACAATTGCGTACATTAGTGCAAGAGTATGAAAACTTGGTAAACGAGCAAAATGGTCGGAAGCACTGTCCAAAAAAAAAACGACGTCAAACATATGCCGTGGATGAACTTGAGGCAGAATTGGGCCAAACAGTAGAAGTAGGGAATAGGAGCTCGCTGCTATCCGACAGTCAAAAGTAACCTTTTGGAGTTGCGATGTAGGGATACATGTAGTATAACTGTCATGCACAGCTTTAAATATTTTGCTACGGACGTAACGTATACAAGCCACAATGAAATATATACATTCAGCGCCTGTCGGAAAACCGCCAGAAGGGTGTGTTCATCAACAACCGGACAATAAAAACCTATGCAGCTTTATGTTATACCATTAATAAAGCATAGGCTCATATTAGGTGTCGATTTTTGGATAATTTTCACCCCCTTGATGTCATTAAGCCATCTTCAAATGCATGCAGCTCACCTATGCGTCTTTGCTTTGATGCGTGTAAGCTGAACGAGGCCACAAAAAAGGTGCCTATCTGTTGCCCAGCATCGATGGAATTTTTCTCATCTTGGAGGACAGTGCTTCACCTGACCTTCGGTAATGTGTATTTGGATTATACATGATTACTCATGGGGCACAGTATTGTCTCTTAAACAAGCGTCGCTTTTGAAAGAGCCAATATGGCCATTGGGGGAACATATAATTTGGCCCTGTTGCGGGAGAATATTCAAGCCAATATTCGCAAAGCGTATGTAAAGAATGCGGACCAGTATAATTAACGTTCCAGGTCTGTCTGCTTTAAAGGACACCGGGAAGTTTCTTGAAGGAACTCCGCTCTTAGCGAATTCTCGCAAAATTTTAACTCGATATTAGGACCATAATTTGTAAAGTGTCGAATTAAAAGGAAACATGGCAATATTTTTTATTAATTAGAAGATATTCCAACTATCGTCTCAGGGTATCGGATGGTGTAATGGTTGGTGAGTCCATCCGAGAAAATAAATATATTTCCACAACAAATCGTTTAGGACACATGTGTCGCCTGTGTTGTAACGGACAAAGGCTTTTCTGTGTAACTTATAATTTACCAAGTAAATCTCTTACGGAAAATGCTTAATGTAATTCCAGCTTATGCAAGGTTGAACTTTTTTGGAAGCTTATAAACATCAAAGCAGCATAAATTCTATTTACTCTGATAGGCCCCACAGTGGTAAAAGAACGTAGTGGTTAAATTTTGTTTAATTTTTTTATCCCATCTCCATTCATTCTTGGGTTCACTGTACGCAGCTTATAACAAAGCAGA
Source organism: Drosophila montana (assembly GCF_035044405.1). NCBI lineage: Eukaryota > Metazoa > Arthropoda > Insecta > Diptera > Drosophilidae > Drosophila > Drosophila montana. The sequence continues at coordinate 104,236 of NW_026999179.1, forward strand.
GAGAAGGGAATGAAGAGAAGTTATACGCACATTATAATATTTTTGCAGACAATGAAAAATAATGCATTGATTTATAAGGCCTGACTGTTCCAATCTTCCTCATCCGGATAGCGGCAAGTGTTCCATAGGGCCAAACCAGAAAACAAGTAAGAGGTTCTAGTCGGGAGCTCCCGACTAGGTGATACCCTCAACCCTCTTATTCCAACACCAAATACGGCTCGCGCTACGCGCTCGATTGCTTATGTAGTAATAAAATTAATTAAAAACAAAAAAGGGTCTCTTGGCATAGTTCCCTCGGTAGGGTTTGAACTCGCCACAGACTGCAATACTTGCCGCCGCCTTAATCCAACAGCCACACCAATTATAGAGTCTGATGAGACAAAAACGAAGTAATATAGGAGCACGGAAAACAAAACAATCGCAATTGCAATGCGTTGATAGAATTCAAAGAAGACGCGCATGAATGTGTGTGTGTACATGTATACAGAAATTCTTGCAATTTGCGCTAGCTGCCGCAAACATGTATGCAGCCAAAACACATTTTCCTCGTATTTCTTAACCGATCTTAATGAAATTTTCAATCATAATTCTTATTATATTTTATAGTAATATTCGTGTATTCACAAAATGACAATTGCATTTAAATTGTGGCTTATATTGGTGGGCAGCATAAATTGGTTTATTTACTTGATTTATAGATTTGTGGTGGTAGCGGGGAGGTGGCTATAGGTGTAAAATTAATGATACTGATATATATACTATTATAGAAGCAACATATCAAGTTTGGTGACTCTAGCTCTTATTATTTACCAAAATTGCTCAAAAAACAGAATTTCGTTTGTTTTTTTGAGATAGTAAATAAACCAATTTATGCTGCCCACCAATATAAGCCACAATTTAAATGCAATTGACTTTTTGATAATACACGTATATTCTCTAGTACAATAAGATGTACTGTAGAAAATTTTATCAAGATCGGTTATTAAAGAAAATGTGTTTTGGCTGGCCTCGAGTTTGGGGCAGTAAGCGCAGATTTCAAGAATTTCTGTATACATCTACACACACACATTCATGCGCGTCTGATTTGAATTCTATCAACAGCAATGCAATTGCGATTTATTGTTTTCTGTACTGCTATTTTAATTCGTTTTTTTCTCATTAAGACTCAATTATTGGTGTGGCTGGTAAGTAGGACGGCGGAAAGTGGTGCGGCTAGTTGCGAGATCGAATCCTACCGTGGAAACTATTTAATTTTTTTTTTTCTGGTGTGGCTATTGAGTAGAGGCGGCGTCAAGTAATGCGGTCTTTTCAAGTTCAAAGACTTTTTTTTTTTTGCATTTGGTGTCGTGAGAAGAGGGTTTATGGTATCCCCTAGTTGGGAGCTCCCGACTAGAGCCTCTTACTTGTTTATAAATAAATTACCATGAGAGAGTATTTGCTTGCCAATAACGTATATTTAGTAACTATTATACATTACAAGTTATCGAACTAAAATGAAAAATCGATTGTAAACCAACTAAAACTATTATATATATTACAATAACGGAGTCGTGGAAGAAGAAACAAATAATGAAGTATATTGCTGTAACTTAACTTGAAGGTTTAAGTTCCCGTTAATGGGAGAGGCATAGTGACCTAATGTCTTGGATTGGAATACTTTAGGAAATCTCTCTTTAACTGGCATAAGAAAATCAAGGTTGGGTCGGTAAAAGATCGCCAGAACCACACTTTTCTCAGATCCTGCGAGCTTCAGATAGCTACTAATTAGTGGTAAGCAGCCTCACCGATGTGTTGATGCCGCTGTAAATTAGGTTTTAGGTCTCATTTCACTTTGGGTGTGTTCAATGAATGTAGCTAATATTTAAGATAATGTTACTAACGAACCCTGAAGAGCTAAGGTATCAAAGGGTCCTGACCTCCGCTGTGCACCTAAGGCCTCCAGGAAAGACAGTAGAAGAGATTAGTGTGGATAGGTATGGGCCGCTGGTGGCTTTTTCTCTGAAATTATACTGAGGCGATTCGCCGTCTGAATTCAAAACGTGTCCATCTCTTCCCATGTGGGAATACACATAGTTTTGGAAAACACGAAAACTATGTCTAATGGAGACAGTCCGCCTGCGCCGCCTTTAAAGTGTTTCAGCCATATAATGGCAGCTCGAGACACTATCAGGCCGTCGGCATAATCCGCAATAAAGTAAGGGGTTCAGCGGATGCAGTGCTTGCCTCATTTAATACAGTATTAAACTTTAAAGAGATCTTTGCCAGATTAGATTTTACGTTTGCCGATAAAACTCCAGTGCATGTGATCCAACGACAACTAAGCACGCTTAGGCAAGGTGACCTACCATTGTTACAATACTACGACGAAGTCGAAAAAAAACTCACATTACTGACGAACAAGACCTTAATGACACATGACCCCGCCGCAGCGGCTGTCCTAAATGAAAAATTCAGGAATGATGCTCTCCATACTTTTGTCTCGGGATTAAGAAAGTCCTTGAGATGGGCCGTTTTCCCAGCACAACCTCAAGACCTCCCAACTGCTTTGGCCCTAGCTCAAGAAGCTGAGTCAAGCAACGAAAGAGGCATCTTTGCAGCCAACTTCGCAAAGCACCTTGAAGAGCAACCCCAAAAGTCTAGTGGCCAAAAGAGTCAAAACTGGCGTCAGAACGGTCAGCAGGAGAACGGTCTCAGAAAAAGAACCCCCACTTCCAGAAGAGTCAGAAAGACAATAATCAAGGTCAGCAGAAATCAAGCAGTTCAAAACAGAGCTTTCAGTACCAAAAGCCACAAGGGCATGGCCCCGAACCAATGGAATGTCTAATTCCACACGCTTTAGACAGCCCACACAGGGCTATAGAGGCAACCAAAACTATAGGGATCAGTCTATGAGGACCCAACAAAATCTTAACCATACGCCCCAAGCAGTCGCAATCACAGCATGAAGCAGAGGCAGTCGAAGATGACCTGTCAGGAGCGGAAAGCTGTAATTTTTTAGCGGAAGCTCCCTGCTCCCGTTTATAAGACGTACGGTTGCAGGACGAACAATAAGACTCCTGGCAGACACAGCAGCATCTAAAAATTATATTAAACCCCTTCCCGAGCTGGCACATTTGAAGCCAGTCAACAAAACATTTCAAGTCAAATCTCTCCACGGGCACACAACAATTGAGCAGAAATGTCTCATTGACCTCTTTAAGGTAAAATCATACTTTTTCATGCTGGAATCATTAAAAGATTTCGATGGCATAATTGGCCTTGATCTGCTAAAACAGATTAACGCTCAAATAGATTTGACTTACAACATTATAAAGTATGACCGGGGGACAGAAAAAACGACAGACGCGTCAGGTCAAGGGCTCGGAGCAGTGCTGTCCCAGGGCAGTCGAGCACACTGCGAGAAAATGAGATAAACTTCGCCACAAATGAGCGAGAACTTCTCGCCATTGAAAAATCTCAGAAATTACTTGTATGGAGTTAAAAATCTGAACATCTATACCGATCACCAGCCGTTGATATTTGCCGTATCGGATAAAAATCCGAACGCAAAGATAAAACGCTGGAAAGCGTTTGTTGACGAACATAACGCAAACATAATTTATAAACCAGGCAAAGAGAACCTCGTGGCATACGCCCTCTCTCGCCAAAATATCAATGCCCTGGAGGATTCAGCAGAATCCGATGCTGCTACAGTCCACAGTAAAGAGTCCCTAACTTACACAATTGAGACAACAGATAAGCCAGTCAACTGCTTCTGAAACCAGATCATACTGGAAGAAAGCCCTATCCCTCAGCGCAAGACTTATATCTTGTTCAAGACTAAAACTAGACATGCCGTACAGTTTTCCGATCGGAGCACACTGATGCAAACTCTGCAAGAAGTTGTAAACGCCAAGGTAACTAACGCAATATATTGCGAGCTTCCCATTTTGGCCTTTATTCAGCATAGACTGGTCGAAGAATTTCCCTCGACAACGTTCCGATATTCAAAAAATTTTATAATAGACATCTCAGACACAAAAGAACAGAGACAAAGATACAAGAAAATGCCCAACAAATACTCAGGGACTATTTTTTTTCCAAAAATTGGCCGTTTAACAACAGAAATAGCCGCAAACTGCCGAGTGTGCGCTATGAGCAAACATAACCGGCACGCGATCAGACAAGAGATAGGGAAGACTCCGATACCATCATATGCCGGAGAAATGTTACATGTGGACGTTTACTCCACAGATAAAAAACATTTTTTAACCTGCATCGACAAATTTTCTTAATTTGGAGTTGTTCAGCCTATTCGTTCACGCGAAAGCGACTGCGCTACCACTGTGACCACCACTTTCTGCAAAAGATTGCAGAAGGCATCGTGTGCCCAACAACTGGTATCAGGAACCGTCGCACAATGCGCCACACGCCCCGGGCATCTGGAGCCCATAACAACAATCGACGAGGGCGTCTTAATTATCAACACAACAGTCAAATAGTCACAGGAACCTTCCTGGCTACCTACGACGAACACGTCTCCCTGAACGGCACCCGGTATGTCAACCACCGGGGCATCCTAAGAAAAATACCTGCCGTGTCCACGTCGGCTGTGGTTAACATCACCCTCTTCAGAAACTATACCGGCGCAAAGCAACCAATGAAAAACCCGAGGACGGGTTTCAACCTGCCCAGGGAGGAGTTATCAAGCGCGAGACAATAATAAATGATAACGCAATTGGGCCGGATGCCGTTTCAACAGAGTTGCAAACGAAATTCGACACTCGCACGCCCAAATGGCCTGATCGCTCGCTTGCAGCGGCGGCTTCGAGCATTCTTTTAAGTTACTTTAATTTTGGCTTTAAATTTATTCTCAACAAGTTCAAACGAAGTGCTATAAAAAATAAATGCATCTTAATCTTAAATACAAATCGGTCTTGTTTAATTTATATAATACAACAACGGAGTCGTGGAAGAAGAAACAAATAATGAAGTATATTACCAGAACCACACTTTTCTCAGATCCTGCGAACTTCAGATAGCTACTAATTAGTGGTAAGCAGCCTCACCGATGTGTTGATGCCGCTGTAAATTAGGTTTTAGGTCTGATTTCACTTTTGGTGTGTTCAATGAAGGAAGAGTAGCTAATATTTAAGTTAATGTTACTAGCGAACCCTGAAGAGCTAAGGTATCAAAGGGTCCTGACCTCTGCTGTGCACCTAAGGCCTCCAGGAAAGACAGTAGAAGAGATTAGTGTGGATAGGTAAGGGCCGCTGGTGGTTTTTTTCTCAGAAATTATACTGAGGCGATTCGCCGTCTTAATTCAAAACGTGTCCATCTCTTCCCATGTGGATTTTTTTAAGAAGGTTTTTAATGTCATCTTTTAAAATAAATGTATCTCCAGAACTATTTACAAAGTCAAGAGATTTGCCCGGAACATCCGAAGATTGGTAGCTTTGTAGCCTGTACGTAAAGTCTCTTCAATTTACATATTATCGCTTTCTCTGAGACCTTGCTGAAACCGGGCATCTCAGATTTCGCAATATTTACTTCCAAATACACCACTCATAGATGTGGTCGAGCTTCCAGTGTCGGAGGAGGAGTACTAATAGCTGTTGAGTCTGCTCTTCCGTCGGAACTGAGCTTCCCATATCGGAGATCAAGTTGGCGGTTGTAAAAGTGAAATTTTGAACTTTTTGTGTCTTTATTTCTAACATGTAAATTCCAAACGAATTGGAATTAGCTGATCGATGTTTTCACTCATTGATATTCGGTTCTCAAGGGAACTATGAGATTAAAACATGTTAAGTCGAGGTGTTATAAAAAATTTAAGAAATCGAAAAATCACTCTAATTTCTTCCACTATGCAGTTGCGAGATTAAACTTTTCTACTCAAAATTCGATATGCTATAAAGATTACCTTCGCCGTTCTCGCCTTCAGTACTAATTTTTTAATTTTGTTTTAAGTTTGTTTCCGATACTCGATATCTTGCCCCGTTTCCAAAAAATCGATAAAAATCGATATCGAAATCCTGTTTTTTGAGGAATTCCGGCAAATAATATGAGCTAGAGCCACCAAACTTGACATGCAGCTTCTAGAATAACATATATATCAAGTATCCTTCATTTTTACCTACCGCCACCTTCACGGTACTACCTCACGGCTATAAATCAAGTAAAAACGCCAATTTTTGCTGCCCACCAATTTAAGCCACAATTTAAATGCAATTGACTTTTTGATAATACACGTGTATTCTCTGTACTGTAAAAAATTTTTTGTTAAGATCGGTTATTAAAAAAAATGTGTTTTGGCTGGCCTCGAGTTTGGGGCAGTAAGCGCATATTTCAAGAATTTCTGTATACATCTACACACACACATTCATGCGCGTCTGATTTGAATTCTATCAACAGCATTGCAATTGCGATTGTATTGTTTCTGTGCTGCTATTTTAATTCGTTTTTTTCTCATTAAGACTGAATTATTGGTGTGGCTGGTAAGTAGGACGGCGGAAAGTGGTGCGGTTAGTTGCGAGATCGAATCCTACCGTGGAAACTATTTTATTTCTTTTGGCGGTGGGGCTATTGTGTAGAGGCGGCGTCAAGTAATGCGCTCTTTTCAAGTTTAAAGACTTTCTTTTTTTTGCATTTGGTGTCGTGAGAAGAGGGTTTATAGTATCCCCTAGTCGGGAACTCCCGACTAGAGCCTCTTACTTGTTTATAAATAAATTACCATGAGAGAGTATTTGCTTGCCAATAACGTATATTTAGTAACTATTATACATTATAAGTTATCGAACTAAAATGAAAAATCGATTGTAAACCAACTAAAACTATTATATATAATACAATAACGGAGTCGTGGAAGGAGAAACAAATAATGAAGTATATTGTTGTAATTTAACATGAAGGTTTAAGTTTCCGTTAATGGGAGAGGCATAGTGACCTAATGTCTTGGATTGGATTACTTTAGGAAATCTCTCTTTAACTGACATAAGAAAATCAAGGTTGGGTCGGTAAAAGATCGCCAGAACCACACTTTTCTCAGATCCTGCGAGCTTCAGATAGCTACTAATTAGTGGTAAGCAGCCTCACCGATGTGTTGATGCCGCTGTAAATTAGGTTTTAGGTCTGATTTCACTTTTGGTGTGTTCAATGAAGGAAGTGTAGCTAATATTTAAGTTAATGTTACTAACGAACCCTGAAGAGCTAAGGTATCAAAGGGTCCTGACCTCTGCTGTGCACCTAAGGCCTCCAGGAAAGACAGTAGAAGAGATTAGTGTGGATAGGTATGGGCCGCTGGTGGTTTTTTTCTCAGAAATTATACTGAGGCGATTCGCCGTCTGAATTCAAAACGTGTCCATCTCTTCCCATGTGGATCATTTTAAGTAGGTTTTTTAATGTCATCTTTTAAAATAAATGTATCTCCAGAACTATTTACAAAGTCAAGAGATTTGCCCGGAACATCTGAAGATTGTTAGCTTGGTAGCCTGTACGTAGAGTCTCTTCAATTTACATATTATCGGTTTCTCTGAGACCTTGCTGAAACCGGGCATCTCAGATTTCGCAATATTTACTTTTACCAAATACACCACTCATAGAGGTGGTCGAGCTTCCAGACAAACTATGTAAACCTATTTTAAAAGTTGTTTATTCGTTTGTAGGCACTCCATTAATTCGGACTATTTGGAAAGAGTCCTTTATTATCCCTCTCCATAAGAAAGGGCGTTAATCCGATGATTATAGAGGTCTTTTCAAATTATATGCTATATCTAAAGCTTTTGAGAGAATCATAACATCTCAACTGCAGCATTAATTTAGCTCTAGTATTTCACCATTGCAGCAAGGGGTGTCATTAGGAAATAACAATTTAAAGAAAAGAATGCAGACTGACGTCATCTATACTGACTTTAGTAAGGCTTTAAACTTTGTTAATCACTCCTTGCTGCTTCAGAAATTTTGCGTTCTCGTCTTGAACTAGATCTCAGAGTATTTACGTAGCAGAATTCAAAATCTTCTTTTCCGAAATTCGTTTTTTAAGTAAATTCAGGTGACTTCCAACGGCCGCATCTCTTTACTCTTTTCAGCAATGACCTGCCCTCGATACTGTCTCACTATCGAATATTAATGTATGCTGATGTGATATGTCTTACATATAAAATGATATGGAATCATGTAGTATTTTACAAGCAAGCATTGTTGCCTACCAGTCTTGGTGTCAAGCTAACGTTTTAAATTTAAGCTGTTCGAAATGTAAAGTAATGATTTTCTATTGAAGCCCCCTTCATATGGTTTCTTACACCCTTGATAGCTTACCGCTCGACCGTGACAAGATACCTGAAATGAAGTTAATGCCCAGATTATTAGTCACCTAATCATTCTTGATCATAAACTATAATTCGCCTCTTATGTTACGACCGTGGTCAATAAGGCCAGAATTTGTTTGCGTTTCATCAAGCTATGTTCAAAGGATTTTGAAGATCCGTACACGAAAAAGACTCTTTATTCATACGTCAATTACGGGTGAGATCGACTATTCCGGATTGACTAGCCAAATAAACTTCTCTATCCCTACTAGACTAATACATAATTATACACCTTTATCGCTTCAATTTTATTCAGAAAACTATTCCTTGCAAGATCCGTTCAGGCTTTTCTGTGATGATTATAAAAAGCATTAGAGAGTATTCTGCTCGGAGTCTTCTCTTCCTTTATAAAGTCATAAATTCTTAACTATTTAGTAAGGAGCTTGTCTTAACATATATGCGTGGTTTGTATTCGCTTTTGTTCCTCACAATTTCACTATCTTATTTTGGACATTATCGTAATTTTCGGGAGGTTTGGGAGGACCAAAGTCTTCTATAATAAACAACCCGAAAGCAGATGTTTCTCTTCTACAAGCACCACCACTTTGCTATACGTATCTCCCTGATTTTGTATGAATAGTTATACCTTCTGCAGGTACAATTGAAAATAGCTAACGGTCAATAGAAACTTGCTCATTTCTTCTCTGTTGAATGGTTTTTCTATTTTCTGAATTGGGGTCCATAAATCTTCTCTACGATGTGAATTGGAACGAGCAAGTACTCCTACAGTTTCATTTTAATATTGCATCCATAAAGTGATTGGAGTACTGGATGCATCAAAATCTATTTGCTTTAACATTTTTGTTGCCTAATTAACTTATCCATCAGTGGTTTTTAGGAGAAGAAACATAAACAATACGGTTCTTAATAAGTGTCCATCACACACTTGCGCATAAACGCCAAACAGTAACGGCCGAATACCGTTGTTATCAAAAATTTCTTGTTTTTGTTAAAATGATTTTGAAACACTGCAAACTATTTATTATCAATAACTCCGAGCCGGTTAAATAGTTTATTTGTTTAATAATCGTTCTTAAATCAGTAAAAAACCCTAAAATCGCAAGTCGGCAATCGAAAATCGACAACACGCAAGCTAGAAACTTAAGCGATTACTGCATCTTCTGAACACATTTAAAGTGAGGTTGTTAGAAAATACTCTACTACACGCCACGAATATAAATATTTGGCTATAGCTCAAAAAGGAAAGATACTTGATCTGCACAACCTATTTTAGAAGCCACATGTAAAATGTTGTGAGTAGCTCTTAAAACCTAAGAGATTTACTTAAAAAACAGGATTTCGATAACTATATTATCGGAAACAAGGACGAACTACGCGCTTATTAGGAGGTCCTTCGTTCAAAATTGAAGTATCTAGCTCTTCTAGGTCTGAGATCGACACGTTCATACATACATACATACGGACGGACAGACTCACATGGCTCGACTCGGCTACAGATGCTGATCAAGAATACACATTCTTTATTTGGTCGGAGATGCTGCTTTCTTCTTCTCACATACAGACGAATTAACCCTTTCGACCCCAACTTTTTTCAATTTAATTTTTGTATTTATTTAAGAATTATTTATCCACAATTTCAGGTAGCTACTCCTATCCGTTTAGGCGCTACCGGAAGTTGATTATAAGCAATGTTTGGCAATGGTGGTATATAAAATAAATTGTATTTTCAATGAAACCCACGAACAATTTTATTTGCAAACTTTAAAAAGTTAAGTATGGTAGAACAAAAAACAGTTTTTATTGTTATTACAGTAAAGATGCACCTTACCCTTAAGGCATTTGGACATTAAAGTTCGTGTTTTGCACAACCTGCAACGTCCTTTTTCTGTACTTTTTGGAGAGCCAATTGAAGATATCGGACTATCCCTATCTAGATTCGATAGTCGACCTCTTTTTTTTCAGTCGAAATTTTAGTAAAGGAATATATTTCCGCTCGAATATAGCAACTGTTAATGTTTATGTTTCCTATACAGCTGCCAAGAATTTGTAATAGATATTGCTAAGCACCAATAAAAGATTCTTATGTACCATTTTCTTGAGCGGTGATTGACCTTGTAGAGCTCCATGAGCATATCTGCAAAATCCACTACTCCCATTCCCTTACTGTACGAAGCAACAATCGCAGGCATTGCAACATCCAACGCTTGCAACGCTTGCAAATTCCAACAGGTTGATGGTCTACACATGAAGATATAAGTTGAACTGGCCTTTTGTCAAACCACTTCAAGCAAACTATATTATAATTGATTTCACATTTTATCGTTCTTCGTTTTTTGAGCTCTGCATTTGACAGTAACTGGCAATTGGTTATTCGATTTTTACGAACAGAACCTGTAGAAAAAATGAAAAATTCTTTCAAAGAAATTAGAAGGCTTACTTACGTAAACCAGTTATCAAAATATAGCTTGATGTCTTTATGTTTGGGAAGACCTTTTGCCAAATATAAAACTACATCTGAAGATATTCCCAATTCGTATGACGGGTAGGTGCCTTCACCAACATACAGTGTAAAATCGTATACTCATCCAGATGTTCCAGCACGCGTAAACTTTTATAGACCCCATTGGTGGGGTTTAGCTGGGTTGTATTGTTTGTAAGTGAATCGACATGTAACTAAGAGTTTAGTAACAATTATCATACGAATTTTTATGGATGCATACCTTTAAACGCAATGATTTGTTCATCAACGCTTTGATGTTCTTCTTGAGAAAGTGTACTGAAGTTTTCTTTGAAGGTGTTTAGTAAGGGGCGTATCTTGTACAGCTTGTCGTTGTGTAAATCTCCTTTTTTAGGTTGTTTGCTATTTTCATTAATGCGTGGCATTGCATCTGTTATAACCGTAAGCTTTAAAAGTTGCGACCATGCCATTTTGAATTGTGGCAAGCTCTTGCAGCCCATATAAATCAGTTTGCTGTGTGATCAAATCAATAGCTCGAGTGTCGAAAAAGGTGTATAAATAGTCTACTGGTGTCATCACCTTGTCAACTTTCAAAGTAGTACATTCTTCCCAAATACTCTCTGGAGCTTCAAATGGCTTTGATCAACACTGCATAGTTTTTGTTAACGCTCATCCGCAATTAAATTGTCAAAAATGCTCATCTCTATAGTTTCTCCTCTTTCCACGATCCCTTTCAAATTCATCTCCAACACAGCAGAAATGTCTTCAAGCTCATCTTCTTTCTGCGTCACTGAAATTCGCTCAATGTCGTCTTTTGACAAACCTTTCTCTTAATTGCTCAATGAAGCCCACAAGCAACTTAATAACTTTAAAAATTACTCACCTGATAATTTAATGAAAAACAAATCTAATTTTAACATTTTAAAGATTAAAATTTTTTTAAAACTATTTCATTTATACACTTTTAGTTCTTGTTATTATTAAAAAAAAAATTACACATTTCAATACCTCTTCCGAATTTTACAAATATATTTTCGTCGACGCAACTGCAGTCATTTTGTACATGTATACAGAAATTCTTGCAATTTGCGCTAGCTGCCGCAATGTAAATATAATCACACCTTTCTGTTATAACTTCTGTGTATCATAACCGATCTTGATGACATTTCAGCAGATTTTATTGTACGGAATATTCGTATATTCATAAAAGGTCAATTCCATTAATATTGTCGCTTACATTGGTGGGTAGCTCCAAATGGTTTATTTTTTTGATTTGTAGCTATAATGTGTATACGGGGGGTAGCGATATTTATAAAATAAATGATTTTTTATATATACATATATGTACTTTTCAAATAGCAACATTTTTAATGTGGTGGTTCTTAAAAACTACGAAATTTTCTAAGAAAAGAATTTCAATATCGATTTTTAGCGAATTGCTTGCATTCGGGGGAAATTTATCGATTATTGGACACAAACTCATACTGGGCGAGCACTAGGAAGTCCTACTTTCAAAATTTCAGTCTCTTGCTCTTACAGGTTCTGAAATACTTGCGTTCATACATACGGACAGACGGACGGACAGACAGACGGAAATGGCTAGGTCGACTCGTCTATTGATGCAGATTAAAATATGTATACTTTATAGAGTCGGAGATGCTTTCTCTAACTAAGTCAGTCTCAAGCTCTTATAGGTTCTGAGACCCTTGCGTTCATACATACGGACGGACGGACGGACAGACAGACGGACATGGCTAGATCGACTCGGCTATTGATGCTGATCAAGAGTATATACATATACTTTATGTGGTCGGAGATGCTTCGTTCTACCTGTTACATACATTTCTACAAATACATTATACCCTTTTAACCCTTTTTCAGGGTATAGAAAGTGAAAATATAAGTTTCCATAATTGGATTCGAACCAGTAACAGACTGCTCTACTTGCCAACGTTTCTACTCGACAAAACAATTGCAATTGCAATACTGCTCTTTACCGAATACTAGAAGCAATATATTAGAACAAATTAAGAACTATAGTGTGACGCAGGGTCACAATAGGGAAAATAAATAATATTAACATTAAGAAAAAAACTTACTCTAATACTTACCACAAAAATGAATATAACGATACATTAATATTAAGGACGAAACGAATTCTTAGGAAATAATGAATGAGAAAATGAATATGAATATGAATATGAATATGAAAATGAAAATGAAAATGAATATGAATATGAATATGAATATGAATATGAATATGAATATGAATATGAATATGAATATGAATATGAATATGAATATGAATATGAATATGAATATGAATATGAATATGAATATGAATATGAATATGAATATGAATATGAATATGAATATGAATATGAATATGAATATGAATATGAATATGAATATGAATATGAATATGAATATGAATATGAATATGAATATGAATATGAATATGAATATGAATATGAATATGAATATGAATATGAATATGAATATGAATATGAATATGAATATGAATATGAATATGAATATGAATATGAATATGAATATGAATATGAATATGAATATGAATATGAATATGAATATGAATATGAATATGAATATGAATATGAATATGAATATGAATATGAATATGAATATGAATATGAATATGAATATGAATATGAATATGAATATGAATATGAATATGAATATGAATATGAATATGAATATGAATATGAATATGAATATGAATATGAATATGAATATGAATATGAATATGAATATGAATATGAATATGAATATGAATATGAATATGAATATGAATATGAATATGAATATGAATATGAATATGAATATGAATATGAATATGAATATGAATATGAATATGAATATGAATATGAATATGAATATGAATATGAATATGAATATGAATATGAATATGAATATGAATATGAATATGAATATGAATATGAATATGAATATGAATATGAATATGAATATGAATATGAATATGAATATGAATATGAATATGAATATGAATATGAATATGAATATGAATATGAATATGAATATGAATATGAATATGAATATGAATATGAATATGAATATGAATATGAATATGAATATGAATATGAATATGAATATGAATATGAATATGAATATGAATATGAATATGAATATGAATATGAATATGAATATGAATATGAATATGAATATGAATATGAATATGAATATGAATATGAATATGAATATGAATATGAATATGAATATGAATATGAATATGAATATGAATATGAATATGAATATGAATTAGGAATTAGGAATTAGGAATATGAATATGAATATGAATATGAATTAGGAATTAGGAATTAGGAATATGAATATGAATATGAATATGAATTAGGAATTAGGAATATGAATATGGAATATGAATATGAATATGAATATGAATATGAATATGAATATGAATATGAATATGAATATGAATATGAATATGAATATGAATATGAATATGAATATGAATATGAATATGAATATGAATATGAATATGAATATGAATATGAATATGAATATGAATATGAATATGAATATGAATATGAATATGAATATGAATATGAATATGAATATGAATATGAATATGAATATGAATATGAATATGAATATGAATATGAATATGAATATGAATATGAATATGAATATGAATATGAATATGAATATGAATATGAATATGAATATGAATATGAATATGAATATGAATATGAATATGAATATGAATATGAATATGAATATGAATATGAATATGAATATGAATATGAATATGAATATGAATATGAATATGAATATGAATATGAATATGAATATGAATATGAATATGAATATGAATATGAATATGAATATGAATATGAATATGAATATGAATATGAATATGAATATGAATATGAATATGAATATGAATATGAATATGAATATGAATATGAATATGAATATGAAAATGAATATGAATATGAATATGAATATGAATATGAATATGAATATGAGTATGAATATGAATATGAATATGAATATGAATATGAATATGAATATGAATATGAATATGAATATGAATATGAATATAAATATAAATATAAATATGAATATGAATATGAATATGAATATGAATATGAATATGAATATGAATATGAATATGAATCTGAATATGAATATGAATATGAATATGAATATGAATATGAATCTGAATATGAATATGAATATCAATATCAATATGAATATGAATATGAATATGAATATGAATATGAATATGAATATGAATATGAATATGAGTATGAATATGAATATGAATATGAATATGAATATGAATATGAATATGAATATGAATATGAATATGAATATGAATATAAATATAAATATAAATATAAATATAAATAAAAATATGAATATGAATATGAATATGAATATGAATATGAATATGAATATGAATACTGAATATGAATATGAATATGAATATGAATATGAATCAGAATATGAATATCAATATCAATATCAATATCAATATCAATATCAATATGAATATGAATATGAATATGAATATGAATATGAATATGAATATATATGAATATGAATATGAATATGAATATGAATATGAATATGAATATGAATATGAATATGAATATGAATATGAATATGAATATGAATATGAATATGAATATGAATATGAATATGAATATGAATATGAATATGAATATGAATATGAATATGAATATGAATATGAATATGAATATGAATATGAATATGAATATGAATATGAATATGAATATGAATATGAATATGAATATGAATATGAATATGAATATGAATATGAATATGAATATGAATATGAATATGAATATGAATATGAATATGAATATGAATATGAATATGAATATGAATATGAATATGAATATGAATATGAATATGAATATGAATATGAATATGAATATGAATATGAATATGAATATGAATATGAATATGAATATGAATATGAATATGAATATGAATATGAATATGAATATGAATATGAATATGAATATGAATATGAATATGAATATGAATATGAATATGAATATGAATATGAATATGAATATGAATATGAATATGAATATGAATATGAATATGAATATGAATATGAATATGAATATGAATATGAATATGAATATGAATATGAATATGAATATGAATATGAATATGAATATGAATATGAATATGAATATGAATATGAATATGAATATGAATATGAATATGAATATGAATATGAATATGAATATGAATATGAATATGAGTATGAATATGAATATGAATATGAATATGAATATGAATATGAATATGAATATGAATATGAATATGAATATGAATATAAATATGAATATGAATATGAATATGAATATGAATATGAATATGAATATGAATATGAATATGAATCTGAATATGAATATGAATATGAATATGAATATGAATCTGAATATGAATATCAATATCAATATCAATATCAATATGAATATGAATATGAATATGAATATGAATATGAATATGAATATGAATATGAATATGAATATGAATATGAGTATGAATATGAATATGAATATGAATATGAATATGAATATGAATATGAATATGAATATGAATATGAATATGAATATGAATATAAATATAAATATAAATATAAATATAAATATGAATATGAATATGAATATGAATATGAATATGAATATGAATATGAATATGAATCTGAATATGAATATGAATATGAATATGAATATGAATCTGAATATGAATATGAATATCAATATCAATATGAATATGAATATGAATATGAATATGAATATGAATATGAATATGAATATGAATATGAATATGAATATGAATATGAATATGAATATAAATATATCAGATCTTCAGAATGCTAGAATGTTAACAGGAGGATCAGGGGAGTAAATGGGCTTAAGAGGAGTTCTCACCACACAGCAAAGAGAGTGACAGAGGATCGTAAGACGGTGAAGCTAAACAGCAGCTTCACTTTGGAATTGACAAGTGTAAGTGGCGGACGTGCGAACATTGTCAGCAAAAATGAGAGGCGCAAGGCGTGTTAGCGAGGTTAAGTATAGATTTGTTAAAATAACGGTGCAGCAGAGCCAGCGAAGTTATTCATAAAAAAAAGATCTCACAGAATACATTTGAATCACTCAGTGCTTTTTTTCTTTATCGTTCGGCAAGTGAGACCGAACAGCGATAATTTATCAACGGCGGAGCGATCCCAGCGGAGCCCGTCCTGTCTACCAACCTTAACCTACACCACGGCGAAGCGTTCGCTGCGGCCCTCCCTTTCCTCAAATTTAGCTACTCTGTGGTGGAGCGATCCCCGCCTCTTCTAGCATCGCGTCACGGCAAGTTAAAAATTTCTAGTAAGTGGACCCGGGTAGACTGAGATCTACAGCTCCGGCTTAATCACTACTTTACAAGTGGCGCCCGAGTTGGGACCCGAGGCGTGAAGGGGCGTGGCACTAACGTGGCCTAAAGACTCACAAGAGTACTATCAGAGTGAACTTAGAGCTAGAAGGCAGCAGCAGCTGAAAAACTGGCCGCCCGCAACATAGAGAAACGATAGTAATATAGTCCTACTGGGGCTTCGGCAGCCAATGCACACGTGCAGTCAGACAGTTGAAGCGACAACAGACGGACAAATAACAAAGTGTAGACCGAAAAAATAACGGACGGAGATAAAATTTTTGTGAGCGACGCTCCCGAATGTGATCAGAACGTACAGGCCCGCACACAAACACACGCCCATACGTACTGGCATACACTCGCGGGAAAACATTTTGGTACGCGACGTAATAAAACCGTAAGTGAACGGGCGACGGCAGAATAAGGCTTAAATGCAGTCAAAGTCAAAAAAAAAAGAGATGGGCACAACAGTGCGAAGAAAATGTGGCTGTCACAACATGTGAAAGGTGAAAGAAAAAAAAGGGAGAGACTTCAGTGGACAACGTGGATTGCAAGCACAGCACCACGGTAAAAGAGTGCAGTAAGCACGTCGAAAAGTAGTGCAAGGCTGATAGGCAGTGTCAAATTTTTTTTTGGATCATAAAACAACACGAGATAATTATTAAAATCAAACAATAATGGTGAAAAATACACGCATAGGCACCCCCGGCCTGCTCGAAGCCCCTATTATCCAGAGCTAAAGGTCCTGCGACACGGGCGATAAAATAGCGGGTCGGGAACATCTCGTTCTGCCAAGGGTGCCCCAGCAGTATCAGTCCGCCCACCAAAGGAAGTGAGGGGACATTTTATCGTACCAGAATAGACTAGGAAGTGGTGTATGCGCTTCGATGGACAGGCCGATCCTTCTTAGAAGCTCTCGAGGATCGGGCCATATCGTATGACATCGACTTGGACAGGTTACTAAGGGCGATGAACGAAATCATAGTCGGCGAAGCCGCACGGTGGTTCATGACACGCGGGCTGCGTGACGTATCATGGGCCATGTTTAAAGATGGGTTTTTGGAGTTCTTCTTGCCGCCACGGTATTTCGAGCTGCTAGAGGATGAGATCCGGGCCCGCCGTCAACGAGCAGTACGTTGCAGTTGCAGTTCAAGCAGTACGTGGTGGACCTGCGGGCATTGATGCACCATGCTGGCTACAGCCTCGAAAGGGAGTTGAGTAGGATTATTGAACACGCGTCCAGGAGTATAAGCTGTATGTGCGGAGACAAGACTTCTCGTCTTTAGCCAAGCTCATACAGCTGGCCGTCGAATATGAAGGTATAAAGCAGCATGGTCAACAGTGTCCGCTAACCTCGCGGATTCAGTAGAGTGTGGTATGGGCACGTATCTGGGCGTCGGACAGGCGCCATCGAAAAAAGTACTGGACAACCCGTTGGACGTTGCAGATGCAACGAGGAGAGGCCACCATCAGGAAGATCGGCCAACAACCGGGGCCACCGGCCAGGCGGCGTCGGATATGTGGTCAAGAAGGTCATTTTTTACGGGAATGTCCCAATACTCAGGCCATTTTCTGTATCTAATGCGGTGCTAGAGGGGTTTGCAGCCAAGAATGTTGTAGGTGACCAGCTCAGGGCAACGGACAGCGGTGCCACTAAGACCGGAATCGCCTGGGCGTCAATGGGCTCGTGTCGTCGCCACGATAAGGATCAGCGAGGACTAAAAGTAGCAAAGAATGGGAAACTCAGGGAAGTGCGTGCCACTTGATTAGCGTACCTCTGCTGATAAAGACGTTAATGCAAGAGCAGGTGATCCTAAGGATGGACTTCCTCTGTGTGATAGGCACGAGGATACGCTGAGGGAGTAGAAAGACGATTTTGAAAACGATCGACAGACCGGGGATTCAGAAATGGGCAACATTCTTCTTCGCGGAGGTAGTTCTGGAGGTGAGGTCAGGGATTCGGGAAGGGGCAATAATCTGCCCCTCAGTAGGAGCTCCGAAACGAGGGCGCTTAGGCAAGCGACGAAGACCGTACAGCGCACCGATCATGGTAGTGTAAAAGAAGACGGGGGAATGGCGAATGTGCATTGACTACGGGCAGCTCAGCGCAAAGTATATTTGTTAAGATGGAAAACAATTTTCCATACCACTACATTTCTTAATTGTCATTTATGGTCACCAGTAAAGTATGTAGCATAGTGTTATTTACTCTTGTAAAAATTAACTATGTATATTCAAAATCTTATTGTTTAAAAAACAAAACATACCTTGTTGAGATCCTTTATAAATTCTAAAATTGTTTCTTTCTCAGATATTCGTTGAGCATATGATAAGTAACTTGGTAGAACATGATCGATTATATCTGGCAATAGCTTTGGTATCCCTTGCCGTAACCGATTTGGGGGTGCTTTAGGGCTCATCCAGCGAATTTTATTCTACAAATGAAGGAAATTTATACAATTAAAATTTATATATTTTCTGATTGGCTGGCCATATGCTTATGGCCTAGCAGTCGATAATAAGTATTATTACAACTTGTAACAACGTTTTGAAACTTAACAGAATGACAAGTGAGACGGTCATTGCATTTTAATGTCTGCGCATTCTACCTTAGATCTCATGTCTATAAATAAATCTTAAATAAAGTGTTTATTTGAAAATAATTTTGAAGTAATGATAGGAGTGTGCTCAGTGTTTCAAACACTGCATGAAAAGAAAAAGTAAGACCGCTTTAGTCAGAAGACGCCGAAAAGGATATACCTCGAAACGTCTTCTACCGTCTTCTTTTCGTTGTTCCAATTGTCATTTGTATTTTTTTGATATATCGGAATAAGGGACAGTTGTCAGAAAATAAAAACCCGATGCTTTTTACTGCATCCCACCGTGTAATGTGGGACACTAGTCGCGAAGTACAAAAGGAATGCAAACTACGCCTATATGCTAAGACTATCTACTTGCTAAAAAGTTTAGAATAGAAGACTTTATACGAGGAAAAGAAGACTTCGAGCAGAACACTCTGTAATGCTTTTTATAATCATCACAGAGAACCCCTCAACGGTTCATGCAAGGCCAAATCAGTTCAGCAAAATTGAAGCGATAAAAGTGTAAAATTACGTGTGAGTCTAGTAGGGATAGAGAAATTTAATTAGCTAGTCAACACAGAAGAGTCGATTTCACCAATTAATTTATGGATAAATTTTACACCCAGCATTGTTCTACGATTAATTAAGGAAGGAAGGTTAATCATCAGAAGTCTACTGGAGTATGACGGTAATAGCACACGAGGATCCCAATTTAAACCACGAAGGGCAAACAACAAGAATTGTTTATGAACGGATTCAATTCTTCGGATATAGTATTGTGGTGACCAGATACATAAGGCATACTCAAGTATAGGTGGTACCAAAGATATATAAAGGGTCTTTGTCGTGTACATATCGACAAACTCCTTTGCCCATCGCTTGATGTACCCCAAAATAATTCTTGCCCTATTGACCACGGTCTTAACATGAGAGCCAAACTTAAGTTAATGATCAAGAATGACACCTAGATCATTAACTTCATTACAGGTACTATTGACACGCTCGAGCGGTACATTTGGAGCAATTTAAATTTAAGAGGTTGGCTAGACACCAAGCCCGAAACGCATCAATGTCAGCTTGTAAAAGATAACATGATGCTATATCTGTATATGCAAGGCATCATTTCATATCATCAGCATAAATTAATACTCGAGACTGAGATAGTATCGAGGGAGTATCATTGATAAAAAGAGTAAAGAGTAGCTGGCCAAGATGACTAACTTGAGGAACACCGAAAGTCACCAGAATACGTTTGAACAAGTAAGAGGTTCTAGTCAGGAGCTCCCGACTAAGGGATACCCTGAACCCTCTTATTCCAACACCAACGCGCTCATTCGCTTTAGTAGTAATAAAGCTTATTAAAAAAAAAAGTTCACTTGGCAGGGTTCGCATTACTTGCTGCCGCCTCTAATCAACAGCCACACCAGCCAAAAAAAAAAACTAGATTCCTTAGTAGGGTTCGAACTCGCAACCTACCGCACTACTTACAGCCGCCTCTACCCAAAAACCACACCAATAATTGAATCTTAATGAGAAAAAAACGAATTAAAATAGCAGCACAGAAAACAATACAATCGCAATTGCATTGCTGTTGATAGAATTCAAAGCAGGCGCGCATAAATGTGTGTGTGTACATGTATACAGAAATTCTTGGAATTTGCGCTTGCTACCGCGGATAGGAGAAAAGTCAAAACACGTTTTCTTTAATAATTGTGTTTCTTAACCGATCTTGATGAAATTTTCTACATTACATCTTATTGGGTTATTGAATATTTGTGTATTCTCAAAATGTCAATTGCATTTAATTGTGGCTGATATTGGTGGACAGCATAAATTGGTGTTTCTACTTGATATATATCCATGAGATAGTAGCGGGGAGGTGATGATAGCTATAAAATGAAAGATACTTGATATGTATAAACTATTTTAGAAGCTACATGTGAAGTTTGGAGAGTTTAGCTCATATTATTTACCCAATTTGCTCAAAGAACTTTTTATTTATCAAAATGCTCCTCCTCTACGCATAATAAAATTCGGCCAAAAGTCAATCTGCTGCTTAAATGCTGGTATTACTGATACTTCGCTACTCAGCGACCTTAACTACATCAAGCCGGTATTCTTACATGATGGCATACTCGCCGATATACTTACATGATGTGTGCTTAGGTACTGTGCTGCAGCATTATGTAAGCATATTGGCAAATGAACATTAACTCGTGGATCTCTTATTTATCTTACGTGCTTAATTTTGTTAGCTTATTAAGCTTTTTAATTTGCTAGCCAAGTAACAGCGAAATTTGCGACACATGTTGAAATCATTGAGCGTCACTCCAAATCATCTGAAATATGTTTTTTTTTGTGATAAATAATTATAATATATGGGTTAAGTCAATAAAGTTGAATGATTTTTAAAATTAAGAGCCAGGCTCTTGAACTTATTTGAGCAACCGTCTGGGATCATTGGTATTTTCCGGTTGAAGAACATTCCCAACAATCGTGCCGCAGACCGCATCATATTTATGGGCAGTTTGAGGCTCCGCACATGGTGCAGCCATTCCTCGCATGAGAAATAATTCTTGGAGATTGGACTGTGAAATTAAGGGTTTGACATTGAAGTGTGATTGCTGAAGTCATTGCGACTAAATTGGAAAGGTAAGTGCAATTAGAAACAAACTTGTTAGGTTTGGTGATCAGAATTGCCGAAAACCTCATGTATTTAACTCTTAAGCAAACTGCAGAGTTTGGAGAAGTCACTGAAAAAATACTAAGCTGATGAATCGGTGCATACGGGAACCTATCTTGGAGGGCCCGAATCGGTAGCAGAGTTTAAGCGCAACCATCAGCAGCTTGACCGCGAGACAGGAAGGATATTAAAAAAGGTATTTTTATACAGCAATCAGGTAATTGTTTGAGGAGACTTACATCGTAGGGGTAGCAGAATTACGGAATGAATTGAATTGCATAAGGTGCAGAGAAATTCAGCGTTCGCCGCATTCAATAAGATATTCCATCATTCCATCAGAATGCAAGCGAAGAGTGTATAGCCCCTATGGAGAAAGTGAAGCTGCCCACGGTTAGGCTGTCAACTTTCAGCGGCATATTCATAGATTTGCCGGCATTCAAGGAGGTGTTTCAATCGCATGTCCAACACTGTTAAAGACTTACTGACTTCCATTATTTAAAGAATTCACTATTAGAGAAAGCTGACAAAAACATAGAGCACTTGACCTTGATAGGTTCGCATGTATAGTGCTGACGAACTTAAATGACATTGATTTTGTATTATATGGATGTCTTTGGTCATCAATTATCGGTTCCACATGGATACGCCGAGTCTTTAAGGCGGTTTGGCCTGCTCCTCAAGAACCTGGAGTTGATGTAAAACAGCAATCCCAAGTTTTGGTATATTATATGATGAAAATGCTACGTTCATTATCGTACTAGCCAGATTTACCAACATTAGAAAAGCTTTGTGCTTAACTCGAGTCCAAATACCAAACGATGATTACGTGATCGGCGGGTATTTTCATGCAAGTCACAGAGACGCAGAAGCCTAATTTATTAGTCGACAACAAGACATATTTATAGTCTGCGACAAGGAGGAGCTCCCCATGGGAACATGTAATGTATTCAATAAGATGTGTATGTTGCAGCGTCGGTCAAAAACATCATCACGTGGCTACCTGTGGCAGTTCGCGAAATTTTGCAAAGTGCACCGAGCGGTATTATTCTCTAATCCACCTGGTGGACGGATACAAATGCCCAGCAAGCATATCCCTATATGATACGCAGGTAAAGCTCAAGATATTTGCGTATGAACCGCTCAAGGTAAGTCAAAGTTAGCCAAACAGACAAATATTAGCCACTGTGGCCACATTAACGCGTAGCCGATCCTAAAAATTTTATTCCACATGGTGTCGACATTTTACTTAGAAGCAATATTTAAGATGATTTGATGTTAAGTGAAGTATATCGAGGAATCTCTAGCACAAAATATTAACGAACATGCGTCGTTAGTTTCATCGCTCTCAGCCCAGATATACTCAGATATCAAATCATGATAAGAATGATTAACTCGACAATGTTTTATACAAGTTTGGGGAACTAGAGGAGATGTGGTACGAGGAATTTTTTGACATTAATCGTCGTCCTTTTTTGTTCCATCGGGATCAAACTATGATGAAAAAACTCTAGATCGTCATATCGAAGCGAACTGAAGTGGTAAGATTATCTGGATAGGCGCCAACGTGCAGACCCCAAGTCGAAAGATGTATACTATAACACTATTATTGAGTATTTGGCGCTGGGCCAAATGAAACTGGTTGCGCCTAACATCTGTAGCATCATGCAATCAGCCCGCATCACCCAGTTAAAAAAGAAACATGATCAACTACCAAGGTCCGAGCTGTGTTCAACGATTCGAACAAGACAAGCAATGGGAAGTCATTAAATGACATTTAAACTTTTGGGCCAACATAACATATGCAGTTGGTTGGAGTAATTCTCAATTGGCGTGGTCTAAGATTCATTATTATGGCTGATGTTGAAAAAATATACAGGTGCATCAAACATCAGATGATGACATATTTTCTGAAGCGGATAGTGGTGCCGAGGCGGAAGTCATTGGTGTGTTATAGTTAGTGTTAGTGGCACATTTGAGTTGAAAATTTGCCAAAATTGTTAGAAAAGATACCCATCAGGTTTCGAGAATCAAAGGGATTGTTGCTTGGTGGCGAGGACACAACTCGTACGTAGGGTCTACACTGGAGCCCCATGGAGGAAGTATTTCGATTTCATTTGAATTTCGCAGTATCAGTAGGCTTACCTACGAAGTCATCAATTCTGTCAACAGTGTGTCTGAGTGTGATTATTGTAACCGGGAAAATACTGATGCAGCGTCTATGGAAAGAGAAGGTTGGAAGGTTGGGATGAAATAGTCCCTGGAACCGATTGAAGAGAATAGGAGAAGTTTTTGCAGGAGATGCCCAATGCTTCAGACATAGGCACACAACGAGATATAGCTTGGGGATTATATAAAGCAGCAGAAGCGCCACATATCTCTTGTGATGCACTAAGCCTATGGAGCAGTGGCATATTTACGTGCTCCAACTGGTCAAAATGTAAGCTATCACCTGTTAAGGCCCAGCTCATCATACCGAGAGCTG
Organism: Drosophila montana; assembly: GCF_035044405.1. Lineage (NCBI taxonomy): Eukaryota > Metazoa > Arthropoda > Insecta > Diptera > Drosophilidae > Drosophila > Drosophila montana. Next base: position 129,209 of record NW_026999179.1, read on the forward strand.
AGTGCTGCCCTTGAAGCTGCAAAAATGTATAAATATTTAAAATAGAATTTGCGAATTAATATAAGCTTCTGCACTACTATTTTTTGGTCAGACCCAATGATAACCATTAGTTGTATCCGTGGAGGAGGTGAAACTGGAACGTTAGTAAAATACTGGAAACCTCGAATGGAGGAGAAGCCATGTTGCCTAGATGAGTCGGCGGATCGAATTGGCGTCATTCGAACTGTATTGGCATGGACCGCAGTGGTTACTAGGGCCGAAAGAAGGATGGACATGTAATAACAACAGTCGATCAACAGTCACTGTCGCATCTGAGTATTGAAACAAGAGGCTCGACTTGCCACAAGATATCAGTTGAAGATATGCCTAGCTCGATGTTGGCAGGTCAATATTCATCGTATACACGACGTCTTTGGGTTATGGCATATATTAAACGTTTTATTCGCAACTGCCGCACAACAGAGTGCGAGCGCAAGCGAACTGAGCTTATACCAGCTGTGTTAGAGAGAGAGAAGTAATAAGAATGGTGCAGAAGGACTGTTTTGAAAGGGAATGGAAAGCACTCTCTACTGCAAGTCGGTTACAAGGGAAAGCAGTTTATTACCTCTCAAGCCATATTTTGATATGGAGGTGTGTGTTTTACGGCTTGGAGGAAGAAACTTCCTTATACCATATAAACATTATTTTACGAGTCTTGTCGTTAATCAATGTCATGATTGTAAAAAATTTTGCATCATCAAAGGGCAGAATGCAGTTAGTTTTGCTATACATTTATGTATCCCATGTTTTACAATGAAGTTTACAGTTTTCAAGTAAATAAATGGGAAATTTACCAGCGGTGCGTGTGCAAGAGCTTTCTCATCTGTCGGAGTTGAATATTCTAAATTTATATTTTGCCATCAAAGTAAACGTGTAGCCCAAAAGGGATATTTCCATGTTTATCTGTTTGTGACCAAGGCCATTCATTTAGAGCGGGTTGGACATTTAAAGCCAGATGCATTTTTAGGACTCTTACATTGATTCATAGGCAGTACTACGACTGCCTATGTACAGATATTAATAGTTATTGTGGAACAAACCTCGTTTAATCCAACCACAAATTATAAGCTGATAAGGAGGCATGCTACTCATACATTTCAAGATTGATCGCATCAAAATTGCGGAATAAAGGAATCGGTCAGCATTTCAACCCTCCATCAGCTCCATACTTTGATGGATCATGGGAAGCTGGACTTAAGTCCATGAAGTATCATCTTAAGAGTAACATTGCAAAGCGAGTGTAATTTTCTAACTGCTGATGCGTTCTTGTTTCCTTCTATACCATATATACCAAATTAAGTTTAATGCATCGGTGTAAAAACCGTTAATACTATTCAGAACGATTTTGGAAGAGGTGGTATTCTGATTATTTGACACGGTTGCAGAAAAGTCCAAATTGATTGCAGATGATGACAAACCTAAATACATGTGATTGATAAGGATGAAAAATGTCCTTCTCATTGGTGGGCTTTCCGTCAAATTTTAAGCACATGCTAAAGCGGATGGATTAGTAAGAGTTATCAGTCTAAAAACAAGCTGTGATATTATGAAACGGCCAGTAACAAAGCTCTCTCCATTAATAATACCAAAGAATTTTACCCAAATGTTAAATTATACTCTGTGACGCGGAGTCACAGTGTAACCATAGGCTAAGAGTAAGGAACATGAAGTAAATGAAGTCACTTATCAATTAAGAGTATGCTTACTAAATTAAGAGAGCCCGATTGCAAACGCAATCGAATTGCAACTCTGTTGAGATTTTAGGAGTAAAAGAGAGCCAAGCTCAATGAGAGGATTTTCGCCGCAAGGCAAAAAGGGCGAAAAGAGGGTCGTGAGCTGCTGCCGCCGATCAGCAATTTCACTTTTGAACCGGCAAGCGTGAGTATCGGACGTGCATACGGGACGAAGGACAGAGTTTAGGGAACGCGAGTTAGCAGGTTAGGTAGGAACAGCCTAGAATTGACGGTGCAGCAAGGCTGGGAAAGTTAATAAAACAAATAAAAACGGAAGTGAACTTACATAGAATAAAACGGTGTTTGCGTTGTCTGTGTAGAAATTGTGCATTTATAAGCTTTCGTCTTGCAGCGGAGCGATCCCAGCAGCACCCATCACGCAGGCCAACTCTAACCTAACCGCAGCGGAGCAATCCCGGCGGCTTCCCTTTTTCCTTAACAGAACAAGTAACCACTCTGTGGCGGAGTTATCTCGACGGCTCCATACCTCCCTTTTCAGCTTCGCGTCTCGGCAAACTACAAATTTCTTGTAGAGTGGACCTGGGTAAGACTGAGTCATCACCCCAGCCAAGAAACTACTTTACAAGTGGCGCCCGAGCAGGGACGACAATAAAAATAAATTCGGGAAAACCAGAAGGAAGTAATTAAAACGAAGCGGTCGAGGAAGACTGGATATCTGAACGGAGTCACGTAGACCAGAAGAGGAAAAGGGAACCGCAGCAAAAGGTTACGTACGAAAGGATGGATACGGGTGAGTGTGAGAATCCAGGGGTGGGCGTACGGTGGATCCATTCGCGACGAAAGGAGGAACTGGAGGCGATTACTCGCGAGTTCGGGCTGAGCGAGTTGGGGCGGGTTGAAGACTTGCGTCGTCGTTTGGCAAGCTTCGTGTCCGGGGGTTTGCATTCCGCCAAAATATGGGCTCGGCTAGCCGAGTTGGAGGCCAAATATACGAGGACCCCGGAGCACAAGGCCCAGCTCGAACCTGACCCAATCGAATGGGTTAGACGTTCGAAGTCAGAGTCAGACTCTGGCCCACGTTCGAACACCCCCGGCCTGCTCGAGGTCCCGGCGATCCCGAACTACAAGGCCCGTGATGCGAGCGACAGGACGAAGGATTCGGGGACGCCTCGTGTTACTGAGGGCGTCCCATTAACACAGACGCGCCTACCCATAGAGTATAGGGGGCACTGAATCGTTCCGGAACAGGTCAGGAAGTGAGGTTTACGCTTCGATGGGCAGGCTGATCCACTGTCCTTCGTAAAGGCCATCGAAGATCGGGACCTATCTTATGAAATTGACACCGATAGGTTGCCCCGGGCAATGAACGAGGTCATGATCGGCGAAGCCGCTCGCATGTTCATGACAAGTGGGCTTAGAGAGGTGTCATGGAACGAGTTTAAGGAGGGATTTTTGGATTTCTTTTTGCCTTCGCAATATTTTGAATTGCAAGAAGACGAGATCCGGGCTCGCCGTCAACGAGAGGGCGAAGGATTCAAGCAGTATGTGGTGGACATCAGGGCGCTGATGCACCACGCTGGCTATGAATATTGGCGAGAATATATGACAACGCAGCCCCAGAGTATAAATTGTATGTGCGGAGGCAAGATTTCGCGTCGCTGTCGAAGCTCATACAACTAGCGGTCGAGTATGAGGGTATAAAACAGCAGGGTCAACAGTATCCCCCGGGTTCAAGATCTCGATTAGTTAATAGCATAGGCACGTATCTAGGCGAGGGGCAAGGACAGGCGACGACAGGCTTAAACAACCCGTTCAGGGTAGCTTCATCGCCAGTATTACCGGTGCCAAGGGAAGAGCCCGTTAACCGAATGATCGGCCAAGAAACCGGGGGAACTGCCAGGAGACGCCCGATATGTTTTCGATGCGGGCAAAAGGAGCATTTTAGAAGAGACTGTCCCAACCCGCTGGTAGTCTTTTGTGCACAATGCGGAACCAGGGGGGTGAGCAGCCAGGAATGCTGTAGACGAACGGCTCAGGAAAACGGACAGAGGCACCATCCGGACCGGAGGCGGATGGAAAGCGATGTCAGCGGAGCCCGGAGGCAGTAGATGTTTTGCGAGTCGAGGGGGGTCGTGTCGTCGCGACGATCAAGATCGATGGAGAGGACTACGCGGCGACAATCGACACCGGCGCCACTCGATCGTTCATCAGTGGTACCTGCGCGGCGAAGGTAGCGAAGGACGTGGAAGTTAGGGAGGTGCAAACGAGGATACGGCTGGCGGACGGGTCAAGATTAGACGTCGCGCGGATGCTGCACGCGGGAGTAAGTTTAGCGGGGAGTACGATAAGCGTGCCGCTACTAATCATGACGCCGATGCTAGACCAAGTGATCCTAGGTATGGACTTTCTGCGAGCGATAGGTAGGACGATTCGTTGCGGGGACAACGAGATGACGTTAGGGACGCCGGAGAGACGGGAAATTAGGAAAGGAACGACTGGCTGCCCTGTGGAGCCGATCCTGGAGGCAACGTTAGGGATTCGGCAGGGGGTAGCGGTCCGTCCCGCGGAGAGAATCCCGGAGGCACGATCGAATGATCGAGGTATGTCCAGAGTGCCAGTGAAGGTGCGGTCGGACGATAAAGAGGTGTCCAGGGTACCAGTGAAGGCACGGTCGTACGATAAGGGTATGTCCAGCGTGCAAGCGGAGGTACGGTCGGACAGCGAGTTATCTAGAGCGCCAGGAAAGGATCAGAAGGAGAACCGTAAGGAGGACTTGACAGGAGTTAGGGTAAAAGGACAGGCGACGACGGAGTTCAGCAGAGGCAGGGATTTAGGGCCTATGTGTGGATTAGCACCTAAGAGCGCGAAGCTGGGGAGGGTGGCTGGATCCAACGGGCAGGAGGATCAACCTCGCACCGTAGAAGGAGTCGTGCTAGCAGGTGAACTAGTCGAGGGAGAAAATACGGCCGCGGGAACTAGTCACAAGGCTAGCAGCGGTGAAGGGTCTGGAGAGGGGAGTCCCAACGGGGAGGACGCCTGGCCGGCAGATCTGGAGCCAAGTCTGCGGGAGCTTCTTCAGGCGGAATTGGCGCGATTCGAGGGGCTGAAAGGCGATGCAACAAGTCATCGACAAGCAAGTGGAGGAATTGCTCCGGACGGGAGCCATCGAGCCGTCCCGAAGCCCGTACAGTGCGCCGATCGTGCTGGTGAAAAAGAAAACAGGGGAATGGCGAATGTGCATCGACTATAGGCAGCTCAATGCACATTCGATCCCGGACGCATACCCAGTACCCCGGATAAACCACATTTTAGAGCGCCTACAGCACGCGCGCTACATATCGACGCTGGATCTGAAGCAAGGATACTGGCAGATCCCCATGGAGGAAGGGAGAAGGCAGTATACCGCGTTCACAGTTCCAGGACGGGGACTATACCAGTGGAAGGTGATGCCCTTGGGTCTGCACTCGGCCTGCGCCACGTTCCAGAGAGCACTGGATTCGGTGATAGGGCCGGAAATGGAGCCCCACGCTTTCACCTACCTGGACGACATCATCGTCATAGGCGCAACCAAGGAACAGCACGTAGCCAACCTGAGAGAAGTGTTCCGACGACTGAGGGAAGCGAACCTAAAGCTCAACATAGAGAAATGCCATTTCTTCCGGAAGGAGTTGGTATATTTAGGACACGTAGTGAGCGGCGAAGGAATACGGACGGACCTCTCAAAGGTGCTCGCGATCCAGAGGCTTACGGCCCCATCGAACTGCAAGGAATTGCAGTGCCCAGTGCCTTGGGATGGCATCGTGGACGCTTCGTCCCCAATTTTGCGTCGGTGGTGCAGCCGATGACCGCTCTCTTGAAGAAGGGAAAGGTATGGTCGTGGGGCGTGGAACAGCAGGAGGCGCTGGAGCAACTCAAGGAGCGACTCACAACCGCGGCGATCCTCGCTTGCCCGGATTTCAGCAAGAAATTCATGCTGCAAACGGATGCGAGCGATAACGGTCTCGGCGCTGTCCTGACACAGACCATCGACGAGGAGGAGCGGGTCATCGCTTACGCCAGTAGGAAACTTCTGAAGGCGGAGACCAACTACTCAGCCACGGAGAAGGAATGTCTGGCTATAGTTTGGTCAATCCGCAAGTTGAGATGTTACTTGGAGGGGTACAGGTTCGACGTCATTACCGACCACATGGCACTTAAATGGCTCAATTCCATAGAGAGTCCATCTGGAAGGATACCTCGATGGGCCTTAGAGTTGCAGCTGTTCCAGTTCGACGTGCAGTACCGACGGGGGAAGTTGAACGTGGTAGCTGACGCACTGTCCCGGCAGCCACTGGAGGCATGTCGTCAGGCCGTGGAGGAGCAGCACCCATGTGGATGGACCGCGTGTATTCTGGAGAGACTCGCCAAGGAGCCCGCAAAGTATCCGGACTATGCTGTCGAGAACGGCCAACTCTATCGCCACCTGGGACACAGAGCCGACGACGAGGACTACGTGCCATGGAAATTGTGCATCGCCAGTAACCAGAGGCAGAGAGTCCTGCAGGAGTGCCACAATGCCCCGACGGCAGGGCATCAGGGGTGAGGAAGACGATATCCCGACTAGCATAGAGGTACAACTGGCCAGGGATGTGCCGGGACCCCGCACGACATGTGAGGTGTCCCAGAAGTTCAAGGTGGAACAGGTGAGACCGGCAGGACGAATGATGACACGCCAGGTGACGGAACCATGGGCCATATTATGCGCAGATTTCGTGGGGCCGCTACCACGCTCGAAGCACGGTAACACCATGTTGCTGGTATTCCACGATGCGTTTAGCAAGTGGGTGGAACTGGTCCCTTTGAGGCGAGCAACGGCGGAACATTTACAGAGGGCGTTCCGGGAACGGATACTTTGCCGATTCGGAGTCCCCCGGAAGTTTGTGTGCGACAACGGAGTGCAGTTTACAAGCCGTACATTTAAGGCCTTCTTGACTTCGATCGGCGTATAGGTGCAATACACGGCGCCATACTGCCCCCAGGAGAACCCTACCGAGCGGACGAACCGGACGGTCAAGACGATGATCGCCCAGTTCATCAAAGGATACCAAAGCTCGTGGGACGAGGTCCTACCTGAAATAGCGTTGGCGGTGAATACAAGTGTGGCGGACTCGACCGGATTTTCTCCCGCTTTCTTGGTACAGGATCGCGAACCTCGTCTCCCAGCCGCTGGGCCCGCCACTGTTCAGCAAACGCCAGGAGAAAAGGCCCAGCGTCTGGGGGAGGTGTTCGACATCGTCGAGGGGTATTAGGATAATAGACAGGCCGTGGTTGACGCTAAGAGGGGGGAGAACGAAACCGCTTTTGCTTACGCGACGGTAACTCATCGTTTAGGGTGACCATCACCGACGCCTACAAGGTGATAATCACCCGCCGTCCACAAAGGGGGGGGGGGGGGGTGTGACGCGGAGTCACAGTGAAGCCCGCGCCTGAAGTTAATAATACCCATATTGTAACCATAGGCTAAGAGTAAGGAACATGAAGTAAATGAAGTCACTTATCAGTTAAGAGTATGCTTACTAAATTAAGAGAGCCCGATTGCAAGCGCAATCGAATTGCAACTCTGTTGAGATTTTAGGAGTAAAAGAGAGCCAAGCTCAATGAGAGGATTTTCGCCGCAAGGCAAAAAGGGCGAAAAGAGGGTCATGAGCTGCTGCCGCCGATCAGCAATTTCACTTTTGAACCGGCAAGCGTGACTATCGGACGTGCATACGGGACGAAGGACAGCGTTTAGGGAACGCGAGTTAGCTGTCAGGTTAGGTAGGAACAACCTAGCATTGACGGTGCAGCAAGGCTAGGAAAGTTAATAAAACAAATAAAAACGGAAGTGAACGTACATAGAATAAAACGGTGTTTGCGTTGTCTGTGTAGAAATTGTGCATTTGTAGGCTTTCGTCTTGCAGCGGAGCGATCCCAGCAGCACCCATCACGCAGGCCAACTCTAACCTAACCGCAGCGGAGCAGTCCCGGCGGCTTCCCTTTTTCCTTAACAGAACAAGTAACCACTCTGTGGCGGAGTTATCTCGACGGCTCCATACCTCCCTTTTCAGCTTCGCGTCTCGGCAAACTATAAATTTCTTGTAGAGTGGACCTGGGTAAGACTGAGTCATCACCCCGGCCAATAAGCTACTATACAACTCTTCTATTTTTAGTTCAAGTTAAGGTACTAAGCCAAAAACTCTGAAAGCTAGTAGGCGTACATTTGATGATGAATACTGCTATGAGTAAAGGGGGAGAATGTTTACACTACAGCGAACGCTAAGAGCGCATGTCGACAAATATACTTATGTTTTATCACTCAATGAATCAGCCGCTATCACGGTTGAGTATGTTAAATGTAGTGGCTCTCTCAATCGCTGTTACTTTAAGTAATCTTTCTATTGAGCTTACACATTGTCTAGTAACAGCGGAATTTGCGACACATGTTGAAGTCTGTGAGCATCAGTCCAAGACATCTAACGTTTAAGTCAATAAAGTTGAACTATTTTAAAATGAAGAACCCTGCTCATTTTTGTGAGCAACCTTCTGAGATCATTGCTTTCTCTCGGTTGCTATTTCGGTTGGTAACTACGCCGGCATATTTACGGGCAGTTTGAGGTTCCGAACCTGGCGCAGCCGATATCCAACAACTCCTTAAGCTTTTTAGAGAATCGCAACACCTCAACTGCAACATTTATGCAGCTCTATTATTTTAAAATCCCAGCATGGGTTCACGAAGCGTGGATCTTTAATCATTAACCTTCTTGAGCCAACATAACACAAGATTTTTTGAATAAATTCAGTTTTAAATATATTCTGATGCCGTCTGAGGCTCCCCAAGGTAGTCACGTCGGCCCGTTACTCTTCACTATTTTCATCATTAAGTTCTTTATAGTTTGACTCCCAAACACTTATGTATGCTGATTATGTGAAATGTTCCCTTACATATAAGGATATAGACTCCTGTAATCTCTTACAAGCCGAAATTTACTCCTTCTAATCATAGTGTCAAGTGAACTTTTCAAATTCAAAAGACTAAGACTTTTTATAAAATGTCTTTCCCAATGGTTTCTTACGAACATGACGTCTTACCGCTTTAAAGTGCTAACAGTACCTTTAAAAAAGTTATTCTCTGGGTGCAATTCTTTATTAGAAAGTTAAATTCGTCAATAAGGCCAAAAGTATTATCAGCAAGCGATGAATAGTCCAAGGAGTTTGACGCTCCGCACACGTCAAAGACATTTTTAATATTTTTGCTACGACCTATTCTTGAGTATGCCTCATATGTTTGGTCGTGACGATATTTCAAAACAGAACTGACTCTTTGCAGAAATAATTCTGGTTGATTGCCTTTTGTGGATTAAACTGTTATTCTGGTGTGCCGTTGCCGTCATACTCAAAGTAGGCTTCTGATAATTAAGCTTCCCTCCTTATTTAATCCTAGAATTACTCTTGGTGTAATATTTACTCATAAGTTAATTGCGGGCGAAATCAAAACTCTGAGTTGACTAGCGAATTAAACTTCTTGTCCTTACTAGACTAACATACAACTTAATCTCTTAAATTTTTTCCAACTAACTATGTCTTGCGTAACGTGCTCCCGGTACTTTGTGATGATTACAATAAGCAGTATAGAGTATTCTGTTCGGAGACTTCTCTTTATCATATAAAATTTGTATTTTATGCTATTTAACAATTAGATAGTCTTAGCAAACGTGCCACTCGGTCAGTGAGGCGGAAAATGGAATGCAGCATGTCTTCTTATAATATTTATTTTTCTAATTCTATATTTTACCCAATTAATTCCCTTACCCATACTTTAAAATCTTAAGTAAATCGGATATTGACAAAAGTTTTATTTATTTATCGAACTCTAATCATATATATTTCCAGTTCACAAAAAAGTAAGAAAGTCTGACATTACTAATTACAGGGGCATTGAAAAATTGTCCGCATGTCATTTGAGAACAGAAATGCTTCGAGCTTGCAGAATTTTAAATCAGTCGTCTCCATTGCTCTCTAATAATTGATGTCACTTACGCTTAATTCATTTAGTTCGCTCTTTTACTTTGGATTTTCTCTTATTTTTAAGGACCTAAAGAGTCGAGATATGGTTGACTTCCTCGATACAGGCTTACGTTACTTATGGTAGTCATATTATGATCATTGTTTTTTATAATATACGGATATATGTAGACAATGTGAAGCGAACGCTCAATCGCACTCGTCTTCAAGATGTTTAATGCTGGATTTAAGTTTGGTGTTGGGCCTTGTTGCGTCTAAATTGTTCAAAGTGTATATTTAGGACTTGCACTCGTTCTATTTCTCATCTTGCCAGTTATGTAATCGACGATATTTTATGGCAACGTATACTGACAGTAAAGGACATAGAAGTTCTCTTTGGCTGTAAGCTCTCCTTCAAAATTTATATGCCAAAAAGGCACTTGGATTAATTAAACGTTGGTCTAAGGAGATAATCGATTCCTTAGTTTAAAAACTTCTGTATATCTCGCTTATTCGCCCTATCAATATAAAAATAACCAAGATAGTATTAAATCCGTTCAAAAGTAATTCCTGCTCTTTGCTTTATGTATCGTAATCTTCATCGTTATCACACCCCAGCCGCCTTCTTCTTCCGTCGTTAACCTACCTTATGACGATACTTGTCGTTGTTGCCGATGACATAAATTCTAAATCACTTTTAGGTTCAGTTTTACAACACTGCTTGTCAACTAAAGACGTACATTTTCTCCCTTAAAAAAAAAAATTTCTTTACATTAATATTCAACATTTTTCGTCTGAGCAACGCTCACGCCCCAGCTTCCCCCTTCCATTAAGATGGACTGGCAAGCCCCGCCTGGTAACAGCAACGGAAAAAAGATTGGAGGATCCAGAAAGCCAAAAAAGGCCAACGTCACGGCAAAAACATCTGTATCTGATGACTCCAGTACTGGCAGCGAGCCTAGGAAGGAAAGCTACCACGCAAACAAATTGCCCGTAAGCACCTCCAAGATGGCCCCTGTACCAGCGATGCAGCTCGTCGCAAGCTGGCCAACAACTCATTCGCCATTCAATTTAGTGATAGTAGCGATGAAGACGATGCCGATGACATCAACAAGCCCGAACCTGAACCTAAGCCGAGAACAATCAGACCCCCCCCCCACCCACCACGCTTTTCATCCCTGAAGTAACCAACATAAAGGCTCGTGGGATCAATTACTCAGCTCGTCGGAAAAGATAAAGAATTCTTATACAAGGCTGGAAAAGACAACAAGGTGCGAGTTATGATGCCAAACAAAAACAGTTATACGGCCCTAAAACCGCATCCTGACCAGCATAACATGAGATATCACACATTCCAACCCCGTGATGAACGAGCATATCGTGTAGTGATTAAAGGCCTTCATCATTCGACTGATAAAGACGAGATTAAGGAAGCAATGGCAGAACAAGGCCACAACGTAAGAGACCTCCACAACGCCATTAGCCGCAATACAAAAATGCCAACATCTATCTTCTTAACCTGGAGCCTTCCAGTAACATCAATGAGGCATACAAAATAAAACGTCTATGCAGATCGGTAGTAACAATCGACCCTCCACTAAAATTAAACGATTTGATCCAATGTTACCGCTGTCAAGGGTTTGGGCATACCCAAAGATATTTCCTTCTCGAACAAAGATGTGTCAAGTGCGGCGATAAGCATAGCTCAGCAGACTGTATTAAAGGAAAAGACGATACAGCGTACTGCTTATAGTTTGGAGGCGACCACGTTGCATCTTATAAAGGCTGCACAGTTTATAAGATGGCCAAAGTGCATGCGTTTCCAAATGCTTCTCGTCATCTAAACACCACCATCGGGCGTAATTTAGGTGAGCAAGCTGCTAAAATCAACCCACACTTCAGCTTCTTGGACGTACTTAGAGGTAGAAATAACAATTCACAAAGCCAAGGCCCCCAACCTGAGGTCACTACAGCAGGAGCTATGGAAGCCATGGTCACCCGATTGGAGTTGATGATGGAGAAAATATTTAGCCAGATGACGCATATGCTAGCCACTGTTGTTGGTAAGCTATGCAAGTAAAGCTGAATGCGAACGGCTTGTGCAACAGCAGGCCGGAGGTCGAACACTTTGTGAAGACCACCAACACAGATATAGTCCTAATATCAGAAACCCACTTCTTCCAGAGATCGTACTTCTCCATCAATGGCTTCGATCTTATTCACACCAACCACCCCAACGGCAGAGCCCGAGGAGGAGCTGCGGTACTCATCAAAAAAGAAATTAAATATATTGAACTGCCAGTATACCAACAGGACTGGGTGCAGTGTGCCCAGGTCAGGTTGCCCAGCCCGCTCGGCGACCTCACCATCGCGGCTGTGTATCTCCCACCCAGGTATAACGTTAGGGAAAACAATCTAAATAATCTGTTGGAAAGCCTTGGCCCCAGATTTATAATTGGAGGCGATTTCAATGCCAAACATTCCGGGAACCGGAACAACCGGAACCAACAATCCCAAAGGACAAGCTATTTTCCGTATCATTAAAAAAAAAAGGACTCAACTGCCACTCGCCTGGCGTACCCACATACTGGCCCACGGATCGGCGCAAGATCCCTGACATATTAGACATTACTATCTCAAATGGTATTGCCCCCAATAAAGTCCAATGCAGCATCAACGAGAGCCTATTCTCCGACCACAGCGCGGTCGAGAAAACAGAGGCGCGCAAAAGGCTGATAGAAAACAACATGGACATAGATATATACAAAACACGGCTGCAAGCCAGGGTCAACCCTAACGTTGCACTTTCATCCGCCGACGACATTGACAGCGTAGTAGAATGCCTAACCCAGGAAATCCGTAATTCTGCTGTGATAGCCACTTCGAGAAACAGCTTCATCCCAGGAACACCAGCTAGAGACCTTTATCTTTGGACACCCGAGGTAGCCGCTCTCGTTGCGGAAAAGAGGCGTCTTCGGAGTAATTAGTTTTCTACCCGTAGACCCGGATAAAAACCTCCTCAACAGAGCCACAAAACGCCTAAAGGAGCTATTATAAAACTTAAGGAAGAGCGCCTTTGACAGGTTCTTCGAGGATCTCGAACCAGGGGACCCATCAAATAGACTATGGCAGGTCACACGCCATATTAAACGGCCTATTAGAAGGGCAGCTGCGGTCCGAAAAGCAAACGGGGACTGGTGCCGAAATGACCAAGAAAGAGCCGATGCCTTTGCAGAGCACCTTCATAACTCCTTCATGCCGTTTGATCGCTGCTCACTGGAGGACAAAGCGGACACTATGCGTTTTTTGGAACTACCAAGTGAGGACGACACACGAATCGCCACAGCATCCCTGGACGATATTGAGAACGAGGATGCTCTGCTCAACCCAATCAAGGCGCCAGGACACGATGGCATTATTCAGTCGTATTTAACCGATGTTTTCAGATCGGACATTTCCCTTCTCCGTTGAAACGAGCTGAGGTAATTTTAATACCAAAGCCTGGTAAGCCTGAGGCCATCCTCTCCTCCTATCGTCCCATAAGTTTACTGGCGACTCTCTCCAAGTAATCGAAAGAGTCTTTTTGCGTAGAGTGCTGCCAGTATTGGATGAGGCAGGCTTCACGGAACACCGGAACAATGCCACAGGGTAGTGGAGCGAATCATGCAGGCGTTCGAAGAAAAGCAGTACTGCTGTGCGGTCATGCTAGACGTAAAGCAAGCCTTTGATAGGGTATGGCACCCCGGTCTACTGCATAATCTTAAGGCAAACTTACCAGCATCCTACTTTGAATTTCTTAAATGCTACATCTCCTGTAGACAGTTTTACACCATGTGCGGTGACGCCACCTCGTCTATAAAGATCATCAGAGCCGGAGTGCCACAAGGCAGCGCTCAGGTACCACTGCTGCGGTGTACACAGCCGACATGCCTGTCAGCCCGGACCAGAACCTCTTGGTCGCCACGTACGCCGATGATACTGCTTTTCTATCAACGGCCAACACACCGCAGTACGCATCCTTAATCATGCAACGTCAATTGGACACCCTGGACAGCTGGCTGAAAGGTGGAACATCGCTGTTTACCAGAAAAGTTCACCCATACTACCTTTACACTGCGCAAAGAAAACTGCCCCCCAGTTATCTTGGATAGATCTATCATTCCTGTGAGCACAACGGTCAATTATCTAGACATGACCTTGGACAGACGGCTGACATGGCGCGAACATATTGTGCGCAAAAGGAAACAGGCTGAGACTAAACCAAAACAATATTACTGGCTGATCGGCAGGCAGTCTAAGTTAAAGCTTCATGTAAAGTTATTAATTTACAAAACTATAATCAAGCCAACATGGACATACGGCATTCATCTTGTGGGTACCGCCTGCAGAAGCAACCTCAGCATGTTGCAGCGTTTCCAAAATAACGCACTGCGAATTCTGTCCAATGCACATATTCTACATGACAATGCCACAATACACAGCCAGCTAGGTGTTCCGTATGTGAACGAGGTAGTTACCAAGCTGAGTAGTCGTTACATCACCAGATTACACCACCACCCAAACAATCTCGCCACCAACCTGTTGGACACCACCGGAACAACTAGACGACTGAAGAGAATACACCCCCTCGATCACCGCCAAAAAGTAGTTAAATTCCCCTCCTTCCACAGAAGGACTTTGACTTTCTGTTCGCTCTAGACCTACCAAGATCTCTCACCCTTATTCCTACTTTTTTCGTGTCTTATACCTAAATTATAACAGTACAACGTGTTCTGCACTGAGTTCCTGAAAATATTTGAATTCAGGATACCCTTTTTATACACTGAACCCATTGAAAATGGGTACAAGGGGTATAATGTATTTGTGCAAATGTATGTAACAGGCAGAAGGAAGCATCTCCGAACCCATAAAGTATAAATATTCATGATCAGCATCAATAGCCGAGTCGGTCTAGCCATGTCCGCCTGTCTGTCCGTCCGTCCGTCCGTATGTATGAACGCAAGAATCTCAGAACCTATAAGAGCTAGAGACTTTAGCTGTAGGTCCTCCTAGTCCCCGCGCAGATCGAGTTTGTTTCCAATATTCGATAACTTGCCCCGTTTCCAAGTAATCGATAAAAATCTATATCGAAATTCTGTTTTTTGAGCAATTTTGGTATATAATAAAGCTAGAGTCCCCAAACTTGACATGTAGTTTCTAGAATAGTATATATGTATATATCAAGTATCTTTCATTTTATAACTACCACCACCTCCCCGCTACTACTTCATAGCTATAAATCAAGTAAAAACACCAATTTATGCTGTCCCCCAATATAAGCCACAATTAAATGCAATTGACTTTTTGATAATACAAGAATATTCTATAGTACAATAAGATGTACTGTAAAAAATTTCATCAGGTTCCGTTAAGAAACACAGAAATGAGTAAAGAAAACGTGTTTTGACTTTTCTCCTATCAGCGGCAAAAAGCAGAAAGAATTTCTGTTTACATGTACCCACACATTCATGCGTGTCTTCTTTGAATTCTATCAACAGCATTGCAAATGCGATTGTATTTTTTTCTGTGATGCTATTTTAATTCGTTTTTTTCTCATGAAAAGTTAATTATTGGCTTGGCTGTTAAGTTGAGGCGGCGGAAAATAGCTCGGTCAGTTTTTTTTTGGCTGGTGTGGGTGTTGAGTAGAGGCAGCAGCAAGTAATGCGGTCAGTTGCAAGTTCGAACCCTCCCAAGGAAACTTTTTTTTTTAAATTAATTTTTATTTCTACTAAAGCAATCGATCGCGTAGTGTGAGCTGCTAACTTCAATGATAATTGTCTATGCCTCTCTCACTCTCTCTATTCTATATTATCTTTCATCTCTTCACTTGCTTATCTATATTTTTGGTCTTACTATTAAAACGTATTAAATGCGTCCGACCTGATAAAGTAAATATAATCCATTTCACCATCAACAGCTAAGTTGTCCATCTGCTTGTTTATATCTGAACTAATCTCCCTGCTGCAGGCAGTACATATTTCAAAACTGGCCGGAACGAACTACTATTACTATTACAACGACTACAGCGATCGGTCGAAAAGTAGGGTTTTGCATTGTAAACTTATTTGTTTTACAGATATCTTGACCAAACTATGCTCCTTACATATATACAAAACCTATAAACATCGGATCACCATATCTAATATGTGCCATTGCAACGATTTGGCGAAAAGTAGGTTCTAGTATAGCAAAATATTGTGTTTTCCAAGTTATTTACATCATTTACGAGCTTCACTATTCTCACATATTTGCAACAGGCAAAGGTTTTGAAGGGTATTATTCGGTGTGCTAAAGATATCCTCGTTATAAATAAATATGTCGTTCTTTCAATACAATATACATTCTAAAATATCTAAAATATGCTCGAAAGTATTGATTAAACAAATTACACAGATCCGTATGATGACCAGACCAGCCCATTAAGTGCTGTAGTCGGGAGTGTCCGACTAAATGATTATGTGATCTAAGCGCCGATCTGCCGTTAAAAGTATTCTAGAATCTTTCTATACAATAATACAGAAAAGCCCACAAACTCACACACACATGCATGTCATTGACTGCGCACTTAATGCAGAGGATGTCGTTTTCCTTCCCTTGGCCCATAAAAATTAAATTTTCAATATAAACCGGCTCTACCTTTAAACACTTTTTTTTTTATATGTTTTTAATCTGAGTATACGATACAAGAACCTGGCTACAAACCAAGTTAGATGTATGTATCAGGCAAAAGAAAGTATCTCCGACCGAGTCGATCTATTTTCGTCTGTTGCCAGAGCTAAAGATTTAAAAATGTTAAAGTAGGTTCCCCTAGTGCTCGCGCAGTATAAGTTTGTCTCCGATAATCGATAACTTGCCCCGTTTCCAAGCAATCGATATCGACATCCTGTTTTTGAGCAAATTTCTTTTGTTTTAAGAGTGACCATCTTGTAAACGTAGCTTCTAGATATATATATATATACAAATCCACTATCTTTCAATTTATTGCTACCCCCAGCCTTCATTACACCGCATCACGCCAAATTGAATAAATATATCAATTGGAACTACCCACCAATTTAATGGTGCCTTTTTCGAGAATATAAAAATATTCTATAGCACAATCCGATCTACTGCTGAAAAGTCTATCAAGATTGGTTAAGAAACACAAACGTTATTAAAGAAAACGTGTGCTGATGTATATTGACAGATCACTTGCTTGTGGCATCTAGCACAAACTGCAAGGATTTGTGTATACAGGTACATTTATTCTATAAACAGTATTGCAATTGCGATTTTATTGTTTTCTGTGTTCTATTTAAATTCGTTTTGGTCGAGACGTTATTGAGTCCAACTGAGGAAACTTTGTTTTATACTGAATTATTTTAATTTCTGCTAAACTATAAGAGAGTTCAGGTTATCCCCTAGTCGGAACTCCGCTTGAGCCTCTTACTTGTTGTTATTTTAAAAATAGACACTAAGGGTGTAATGTGATTGTGGAGAGAAAGAAGAAAGAAGCATCTCTGTCTGCCTGTCCGACTGTCCGTCCATTCCGATTAGCGAAAGGAAACTGCGGAAGGTACTGCGCGAGCACTAGGAGGACCTAACTGTTAAATTTCAAGTCTCTAGCTCGTATAGGTTCTAAGATCGATGCGTTGATACGGACAAAAGCTAGATCGAATCGGCTATTGATACTGATCAGTAATATATATACTTTTAAGGTAACAACAGGGGCGCATAATAATTTAATAGCATTTGCCATTTCGCCATATCTTTCGCGCAAAGCTTCAAATTTTTTTATATTGTATGCTATTTGCTTTTCTCTATTGTAAACAAACTGATAATGATAACTTAAATCTTTGATTATTTATATTTTAATTTTTAAAGTTAATTTCTCGCATTTCTTGCATCATGAAATGACTAGCATCAGCGATTTCCGTTTATTCACTATAACATGTTTGGTAGCAGCGATTTCTGGTTTAATAATTTTCGTTACGCGCAACGAATTTTCACCGATGGAGATAGGCGGGAATGACACTACAAATCAAGCTATATTTTAAAATGAGTACCGCCTGCTTTTAACGAACAAATTGTTCTATCGGAATGCTTGTGCACTATAAATATATGTAAATATATATACGCTGTAAATAATTAGTCAAGTTAGAAAATACAAAGGCGGCGATCCCGTCTAGAATATGATATTGACAACTGAATGAGGCACTCTTACACTTTATATATACTGATGATACTTATATAGGTTCGTCGACGGTAAGCCCTAATGCTGAAACCACATTTTTTTTTTTTAATGGAATAAAACAAATTAATCTCGAATTATGAAGGTTGGGAGGGTCACACTAGCCACAAGCATTCTCACATTACAGTAAGCCGTTTTCAATTTCCTGTCTGACTTGTGCAAATGCATAGAGAAATTCTTGCGCTGCTGCCACGAGTGTCAAGTTATTAAAGAGACTTGATCTGTATATGCAATACTAAGAGTAAAATTTAAAATTAAGTGTCTCGTGTTCAAGAAACTTAAGAGATTTGCTCAAAAAGTAGGACTTCGATACTGATTTTAATCGATTTCTTGGAAACGAGGCAAGTTATGGATTATCGCAAAGAAACTCTTTATACGCGGGCACTAGGATATACGTTCAAAATTTAAAGTCTCTAGTTTTAATAGGTTCTGAGATCGACCCGTCCCGATGCACACCAAGAACATATATATTTTATTGGGTCGGAGATTTTTATGCCTTTTACATACATTTGCCAAAAACATTTTTACCGTTTTTACCCATTTTCAATGGGTTCACGATATATATATATATATATATATCTTTAATCGAAGACGGCAACAAAAAACTGATTTTTGTTGCATAGCGCAATCAGTCAGTCAGTCAAAACAAGAGTCTTATATATGTAGATATATACATACCTCTAATATAACAGATGATGTGCTTGGTCCACTTATGATAAGAAGCACATGCGGTCTTCTTCCATAACTAAGATCATAATATATATCAACTAGTGGACTTGGACCAAGGTCATAGATTTTGGCAACAAGCGGAGCGATTGACGAAGGACCTAAAACTCCAATTGTTAGGTACCCTCCTAAATAAGCAACTACACGGTGTATAGCACTTGAATTTGTTGTCAGCTTTAAGCAGCTTTCATATAAACGTTGTAGCTTCTTATAATTTCCACTTAATGTCGAACTCTGCAAAAGAACTAAGATAAAGAACAATTATATTATAACAATCGCCACGTCAAAAAGCGCAGACGTGTAAAATAATTGCCCTGAAGACGGTTTGCCGATGTGCAACCGAAATATATCGGAAGCAAGGTATTAAATAAAATTGTTTTCGTTGTTTGTTTTTACAAACACGGACCTCGAGCCAGCCAACAAATATTTTGAAATAATTTTATATATTTTATTGAATAAAATAAAGACCCGGACCTCGAGCCAGCCAAACAAATAATTATAAAATTTAAAGGTCGCCAAATTAAACATATATATAATAATAATATTAATCTATAAATATATGTATGTATATAATAATAATATTAATATATATATATATATATATATATATATATAATAATATACATAATAATATTAATTTATATAATATACATACAATAATACCTTAAACTCATAAGAGAAATTGCAACTTACACTGTATTTGCATATCCACTGACTTTTGTGAATTGCCCATTTCAATAAAATTAGTTATATTGTTATTAAACGTTTTGCGCCAACAACTAAACTTCTTAAATTCAGAACAAGGATCTTTATTCCAATTGAGTCTTGCTTGAATGTTGGAAGCCACTGTTGCACAAATTGCTTCTGTACATTCCGAAGGAGATGAAATTGTAGGCGAACAGCCATCGCCCTCCATATAACAATCTTTGGGAAGTGGCGAGGGTGCTGTACTGATTAAAAATAATATTGGTGAAGCAACCAGTAATGTTGTTACCAATAAAGTTGCGGACGTTATAGCCACTTTATGAACTGCAGCTGAGGTGCGCAGCCATATACAAGGAGCGCAGCATATCCAGCCAATGATATTATTCTGAAAATAATTAAGCAAAATGTACAAGAAGTAAAAAGCTTTGTGTTATTATACCTTGTTATATCGTCCTGCAATGTTGTCTAAATTAGAGTTGTCGATAATTTCAACCTCATCAGCTTTACCAAATTGGTTGGAACAAATAGGGGTTTTAAATGACAGCTGTTTTTGCAGAAGTGATGCGCTGCTCCCCCCAGATGGATTTGCAGAAGTAATAACATTACGAGCATTGTTGTTTAAACCACTTACGCCCGTTTTTCGAAACGTATTACGCGTGCTAAACTCAGTTGACATGGTTTTTCTTGTGTTATGTTTTAGATTGACATAATTTTTGAATAATTCTCACATTTACCAAAATATAATATATCCTTCAAAATATGGCTTGCGCTTAATCAATATTTTGTTTTAGTAAAGTAAGTCATAAGCGTGCTCAATATTTATATGTACATATTTACGTTTACAAAATTGTAATCAGCTGTTTGTAACACTTTGTTATTAACACTTTTAGATTTTAGTTTATTTGCAACACTCAATATATTAGACAATTTACTGCCGATTTAAGCTATGTGTATTATTTACATTTGCTTTCACATTCCAAATTTATAATCACAATATTACACTAAAGCTCAAAATGATTGCTTTGAAAGCTTTTAGTAAGGAAGCTTTTTACAATTTTGTGTTTAATATTGGCAAATACAATAAAATACACAGGTAGTATGTCCGAAAAACCGAAGCCATGCCGCAAAATAGATGAGCGACAAAAAATAAAGTAGGACAGAATTAAAAACATGTTCAATTCATATACATATGTGTCGACTACGACTACTCTATTGATTTTTCACCAGAGGTAAATTTGAAACAAGAAAGAACGTTTCACGGAGATGATAATTTTTGTTAGTATTTGGTATCCTTGGGATATTTTATTTAAAAACATATACCAAAGAGCAGCCCTGTCTTTTGCTATAATGTTTTCCGTACGGCGCGATCGTGCAAAAAAAAATCAATCTTCCACTTATTTCGATTTTTTAAAGTATTGAAATGAGTTATATTTAAACTCGCTGGTGCTATCATCGGGAGATCCACAGAGACCTTGATAGGAAATAAAACCATTAACCAACGAAGATTATGATAAATTTGTTTAGGAACAGCATGATAGCATACATATTGAAGAGCTGGCAGCTAAATATAATATATCAACGGCTGGAACTGAACAATTGCTAATATATCTAAAAACCACGGGAGCCATGAAAAGTTAAAAAATATGTGTGGCAGAAGACGTAAAAAATCAATATGAAAAAATTGTTTTAACATCCTTTCAAATATAAGAGCAAATTTAATGCTTCGGAGCAGACCATACAAAGAATATTTAAAAAATGAATGTTTGAGATTTTTGGAAAAAAAAACCATGTCCGTTTTTTTCAAAGTTTAAGAGTGCCTAGTTTTCCCAAAAAAAAATATAAATATATAAACATTTTGAAACTGACCAATCTGGTCAAATGAGTCATTTGAGTTGAGTCTGCTGGAAGTGCCTTGAGAGACTCAAGGAACGAAATATTATTACGTTAAACACAAAATAGGGACTCGCTAATGTTATAGGGTTGTTTCTAGCTATCCGGCTTTTAGAATTCATAAAATTGTTTTTAAATAAACTGAATTAGTGTGGGTAGAACTGTCAGAAAAGTATTAAATTATAAATAATTTTATTTTGCAGCAGGAGTGGCGTCAAAATGTTTAATTAATTTTTGTATAGCTTGAACCCATTGAAAATGGGTAAAAAGGATATCATGTATTTGTGCAAATTTATGTAAAAGGCAGAAGGAACGCAAGGATCTCAGAATCTGTAAGAGCTATGGACTTGAATTTTAAATGTAGGCCCCCTTAGTGCCCGATAGTCAAGAAGTTGCCACGTTTCGAAGTAATCGATAGTGCTGTTTTTTGATCACAATTGGTAAATAATAGCCTTTCTCCACTGGGCTTAAAAATGTCACATTTTAAAGTTTTACATATTGGTGTTCCACCGGTTTTCGGTAACATGTGAGTGGCAAAAGTACTGTTTCTTTAAATAAACAGCTGATCGAGTTGCTTTAATTTACATAAGCGCCGCACAGATTTCCTTTCAAAAGTTAAATAATACGGCCCCGAAGTAGGGGCTCCGTTTAATAGACCCTTTGCGGGATTTGGCCAACTTTAAATGTTAAAAACTGTGGGATTATTAAAATTTAAAATTATAATTTAAAGTTACCGCTTGCCTTCGTTGCAATATCAGCTGGTTTATGTTTACATTTTTCACAACATCGATAGAAATCTCGATTAATCATCGCAAAAGACGCGAAATGTTCGGGGCGAATTTACACATTTTAAAAAAATGTGACATTTTTAAAAAATGTGTGAAATGTGTTTTCTTATGGCCTCTGTGCTGCTATTTTACTCCGTTTTTCCTCTGTAAGACTCAAATATTGGTGTGGCTGTTGAGTAGAGGTGAAGGCAGTTAGTGTGGTCTGTTGCGAGTTCGAACCCTACCCAGGGTACTATTTTTTTTATATTTCTATTACTGCTAAAGCAAACGAGTGCGTAGTGCAATCTGCATTTGGTGATGGAAAAAGAGGGTTTAGGGTATCCCCTAGTCGGGAGCTCCAGACTATGGCTTCTTACTTGTTAATTTATGTTTTTATCGCCTAAAGCAAAAGAGCTCTTAGCGGGAGCTGCATTTGGTGTTTTTATAAGAGGGTTCAGAGTATCCCCTAGTCGGTAACTCCCACCTAGTGCCTCTTACCTGTTTCCTTTGTTATATTATTAATTTTAGATTAAGTTCCAAATAAAAAACATTTTAAAGTCACTATAAAGATGTACAGATGAACAAGGCTAGATCGACTCGGCTATTTATGCTGATCAAGAATATATATATATATCATGGGGTCAGAGAGGCTTCCTCTGCATGTTACATACAAGTGCACAAATACATTATACCTATTTTAACCATTTTTAATGAGTTCAGGCCTTTAACTTCAGGGTATAAATATTGGTTGGGCTTCCATATACCGCCACGCACACGTAGAGTGCTCTTGCGCACGAATACATACATACTTACAATTGAAGTGAATTGCGCTAGCCATTCTGAAGCTCAGCCCAGCAATTTCAGTGCATATTTTATTAGAAACAAAACCAACATTTATCAAAACTAACCTTGCTGTCCCTTTTATTTTGTGCCACAGTCTATGATCTAAACTCATTGTCGTTGTTTCTGAGCAATGTGCCTGTGATCAGGGCGTAATTAAAAAGCAACTATTAGTACAAATTTTTAGTGATTGTTTTCTTTTAAAATTATATACCATTACTATAAACAAGAGTATACATATATGCTGCTTAGTTGTTGTTGGCTTATATATAAGTATTTCTCAACGCACATAATCTAACAAACACACAATCGCATGTATATGTACGCCTATGAAGCCAAGGGGATTGTGAATATGAATAAGAACAGACTACGGTTTTTTCGATCATTGCATACAACGATTCATTACATTTTAAGATAAATTATACTATAAGAATCTCTTTTAATAAATGATTTAAATTGACTCATAAATAAAATCTTAAAATATATGACGTCATAAATTATGGGGTTGACGCACTCTGTGCGGTCCCCTTAGACTTACGCTCATCGATATAAAGGCTCATGTCATCGATAGTTTTGAAGGAGAACCTCCTCCCTCCCTTGAGTAATAAATAAACAGAGAAGGCTTTTGGATCAAAAGCTCTTTTTCAAAAAATGTGAAGCAAGATAACGAAGTAGCAAACACTAATTGCAAATTCAACACCCGGCTGTCTGCAGCTACTTCTGCCGATGCCCGAAATTCAATGACAACTTTAGAACATTTTCCATAAGAACCAACAACAGCCATAATCAAAACAAACAACTCGACCATGAAAATAGCACACCACAAATTCTGTCCTTGCTATCCCTATTTGATTTGAGGCTACAGCCTATGATTTAAGCTTCTACACTCTTCTAACTCATTGTTGTGGTTTATAAGCGCTGCTATGCGTATAATCTCTACTTGCTTTCAACTTTCAAGCAGCCAGGCAGATTTTTATAATTTTTTATTTTTGGACCAGCGAAGCACCCTTTCTCTAAATAGGGTATTTTGACTATTAATCAGTGCTAGAACCAAATAGCACAAACCTTCTTATATACAAATTTGTATCCAATGTCTGAGAAAAATATAATTTCGTATTTAGTGTGCAACTATTAGTACAATCAATAATAATTGTTTTCTTTAAACATTATATACCATTTCTATAAATAACGGTATCAAAGCCTCGACGCTCCAGATACATATTGGTATGTGTTTCAACTCACACATTTTGGTGCAATTTTGCTTGTATGTGCTTGACAAGCCAAGGGAAATATATGAATTTAAAAAGATTGCAACAATCTGTTGAGCATGTGACGTCACAGCCTAGGGCTTTTTCTGCGCCCGTTGCGTACGTAAATTTATACATTTTTAAGTAAATTCATTATTATAAAATACCCTATTAATAAATTACCTAAATGTACGTAATAAAGATAGAAATATATTCTTAACAACACAAGAAATGAAATTCTATAAAATGTGACGTCATATGATGTCATATATGATGTTGGTGCGCCGTGTGCGTAACTCTTTGATTTGAATGACATGGCCTGCTGGCATTCAAAATGTCTACCTGCTTGCGCCGGGACTTGGTTCTGCAAGTACTCAAATTGTGTTCTTGATGTTTCTACGCGCTGCCTTGTAGGAACGACAGAGAAACCAACAACAAACACAGTGGCATTATCTGTCCATTTTCTTTGCACTGATTTTCCTATGTCCTAAAAATCTTGCTTCAGAATTTCAGCGATCAAAACGGACGACGAAAAACATGGTAAGTGAGCTTTATTTCTTGAGTTTGATTTTGCGATTGCGGACCAACCTTATCGATCTTGCTTCAGAATTAAAACGGTAATAAAAGCTCGGAGTGACTTTTCATCTCTTTATCTTTTTATTACTTGTTATGGAACTGCTTGTTTCTCTGTGGGCCGCGCCGGCTGGCTCATCGCTTCTCTGGATGTAGTCCCATCCCGGGCCCGCAGTCCGCACAATCGATATCAACGAAAGCTACAATGTCTGTAGCAAAATAGACCTACACAACACTTTCCAAAAGAATCACAAAATCGATAACCTCAAACAGCCGGAACTATTAACAAATGAACAACATTAACAGCTGTAACAACAAGAAAATGTAAACAACAAAGGTGAGACGCTCAATATAAATTAACAAAAAAACCCTATTTATCCACTTTACTCTCCCAGATCGTGTCCCGGTTATGGACCCAGCGTACCTGAGACGATCACCTGATCTCGTCTCCCTCATTTTGGCCACTAGATGGCCTGCATCAGCCCGTGTCAGCTGTCATGCCCCCTCTCCCCATCAATTGAAGCTTAGCCGGACATTCTTTTTCTACTTCACCAAACGGGTATAATTTTTTGCATATTCTTATAATTATTGACAGTTAATATTACACCTCCAACCTTCTTTATGTAGTTTCATGTAAATGAACAAATTAGCCAACAAATCGGGAAAATCCCCACAAGCAAATCCCCAAAAACACATATGGTAAGATTATAAATTATATCTAAGTCGCTTATAAGTCGCTAAAGAGCTCTCTGAGCGAGAAAAGGGGCGATACGTTTTCTTCATATACATATTTGTTTCAATTTGTTTAATCTCTATTCCTTTTTTCTTTCTTTTCTTTTAGGGCTGTGCGTATAATTCGCAAAGTCACAAAGTCATGTCTTCAACTTTCAAGCAGCCAGGCAGATTTTTATATTTTTTATTTTTGGACCAGCGAAGTACCCTTTCTCTAAATTATTTAAAAAATTTGGCTCAATATTTATTAGCCTCGAACGGCCACTGCTGCTGGCGTTTTGTCGCCGTTGGTTT
The DNA here is from genome assembly GCF_035044405.1 of Drosophila montana. Classification (NCBI taxonomy): domain Eukaryota; kingdom Metazoa; phylum Arthropoda; class Insecta; order Diptera; family Drosophilidae; genus Drosophila; species Drosophila montana. The sequence continues at coordinate 155,004 of NW_026999179.1, forward strand.
GTCGCCGCTGCTGCTGCTGTCGCCGTTGCCGCTTTGTCGCCGTTGCCGCTTTGACGCTCCCGCCTAATTGGTTGGTGTCGGGTGTCCAGGTTGAATCCCACGGTGGAGCTGTCCCACGGTGGCTCTTAGTAACGCGTTGACTTGGCGCTCGTGTCGATTATTGGTCATGCACCTTAGCCGTGATCGTTGGGCTGGGTGCATGAGTACTTCCTCTTAGTATTTGTAATAACTGTTCTTAACTCCTCCCCCTTTAAACGCACATCATTGTTTTCGACGCGTACTCGTCTTCTCCAATTCTTACTCTAGAGTTCTCGAATTGGATAAGGAATGTCCCCTCCAAGTCCATTATCTCCTTATCGATGCCGATTGTGCCCGGTAAAAAGTTCTTCGTGGTCGGGCACATGTTGGCTATTAGTTATTGTACAATCTGCTACCTGGCTTCTGAGCAGATGTGTAATGCATGTGTCGTTGCTTAATTCTACCAAGCTGTTTTTACTACAAATAACCTTGCCGTTATGGGCAATTTTCTCTAATTCCGAAAATATGTTTGCATTTAACAATTTTATCAAAATTTTTATTTATTTATTCTATATCCTTTTTTAACTGGTTTTAATAACATGGCCGTACAAATTTCTTTAGTTAACAAGGATGCTTATAATATTGAGTATGCTTTTACCGCTAGTTGCTATTTTGATCTTGGAAAATTCCAACAATTCTTCTGCGTTAATGAATAGTATATTTTCGTTTTCTAGGAGGCTTGTTAATTTTTGATTTCTATTTCAGACAAAATAACAGAATTTATTGTGTTTGTTTTAGCCCAATCGATAGCGTAAATTAAATTATTTAATTCTTTGAAAATATGTAGCTTATATTTTAGAATAGTGGCTTTTTCTTCTTTAAACTTTTTGTTTTCTGTTACGGATTTGATTACCTCTTTTAAATTATTAATTCTTTTGCTTAAGACTCTATTTATAACTAATTGATTATTATTGTTTTCCAATTGTGCGTTCATTTTAGTAATACGAATTTCGTGGTCATTGTGGTCCGGTGTACCGGCCAACCATTTACATGCTGTGCCCAGTGCATCTATTGCTCTAACTTTTCGTTGGGTTGGTTTGAGCCGTCCTAGGTCAGTTTCGGCCTTTGAAAGTTCAAATGCAGGGTACGGGAAAAATGGGTGTGTTCTTTCTATTTCGTTTAATCTGTTCGATAGGTTACCGAACGCCATTTAGTATTCCTCAAATACGTGGATAATTCTGTAAGTGCCATTTTGTACGGCTGCAGCGCCTGTTTTTATCGGAATAAGCTGCGAGTGTGAGTAGTCTAGGATAGTTGCCAAACCGAAACAGGACGGCAAGGATAACCTGTGAAATATTATGTTTTGATATTACTTTTGTGGAAATTTCTGCCATTTTGTGTTTTGATTGTAGTTTTTCTATTTCCTGCTACTTTTTCTTTGCTGTACTTTGGTGTGATTTTGAGCCTAATCTGTTATTTATCTTGACATATACTGTGTCTCCAGTCTCATACTGTTTTATTATTTTTTTCTCGCTGTTATGAAATTGCAAATCTTCATCCTGCTTTTTTTATATTTTTTTTTCTGATTTTAGTTGTTGTATCTTCTAATTCCTGAGGGTCGCTAGCATGCTGAGTTCCGAAAAAAATATCTATGGATTTTGCGTTTACTGTGGAGTGTACGGATTGGTTGTATAATTCAACGGCTTTGAATATTAGGTCTACGAAATTTACACATCCGTCATCCTTCTTTACACATCTCATTATTTCGGTCAGAGTTGAATGGAATCTTTCAACTTGACCATTGCTTACTGAGGTTTATGGCGGTGTCGTGTAGACGGTTGCTTTCATTTGGTTCTCCAATAGGAATTTGACGGATTGTAGTGCGTATATGCCCTTACAGAATACCCTGTACTTAAATATAAAGTATGCAGCACTTTGTTGCATACAATAACAATAATATAGTAAACAAGCCCAGAGCCACTTACTGTATTGGCTCGGTCTCATATTACGCAGCGCGGTTCACTAGCCTCACTAGCTGACCGTTTATGCTTACGCTGCATATCCCACGCTCCGTCTGAGCGCATTCCGTGAGCAATATATATGCTCACTAATACAGGCATATGCGAGCTACTCACTCTCCCTCTCTTTGTAGCTGTTAACGAATAACAGCATAAGTATATATGTATATCCATAGACTAAGCGCAAATTATTAAAACCGAATAAATTCATTCTGAACAAAGATACAAAACAGCACTGACGTGCTGGCCTTTTTATTAAAGAGTGTTCATTTTACATGGCGACCGTGACAAGTGTCACGAACATGTTAAAAAATAACATGTGCATATAAAATATAAAATATAAAATATAAAATATAAAATATATAACTGGAGGTGCAGCAGCGGCAGCAGCAACAACAATCATCGGCAGAACACATACTAAAATTGGAACGATACAGAGAAGATTACCATGGATTAACAACATCATCGACAAAAATACAACTGGAGGTGCAGCAGCGGCAGCAGCTATATATATATAAAAAAAAATAATAACTAAAATCAAAAAATATACTGAGTGAGTACAGGGCATGAGCTCTAAGGCAAAAAATAAGCCAAGACGCAGTGGCATTAAGGAGCGAATCAGACGAGGAAAGTCTGAAATCGTAAGACTCCTATATAAATGCAAAAATGCTTCCCATGGGACACTGCAGTGAAACTGAATGACGAACTCGAACATCTCGAGTCGTTATTAAAATTAAAGAGCGAGCCCTGTCCCTCAGATATAAATATTAAAAAACTAACAAAGAATCATCGTCCATCGCCAAGACAGATACCAGTACGCCCACGCAGATGCCCACCAGATTGTGAGGGCCCCCTCTACAGCCCCCATTGCGAGGGCACCTGCCGCACTAAGGAAGCAGAGTCAACCAACGCATGAGAGGCAAACCGCCGCTTATGCCTACGAGGGAATACAAAGCAACTAAGACGAGTTGCATGAGAGGCAAGCCGCCCCTTATGCCTACGAGGGAATACAAAGCAACTAAGACGAGTTGCATGAGAGGCAAACCGCCCCTTATGCCTACGTGGGAATAAAGAAGACCCTATAACAACAGAACCGGCAGCGCCCAACATATTAAATTAAATAGTAATAAATAAAACTTAAAAATTGTAATGCTCGACGACAATTGAGTCGACCGGCAAGACGTTTGGCCCGTACAGGCATTCGAAACAATAGGTAGGAAAAAATACAGATTGTAAAAAAAAAAAGCAACTAAGATGCGTTTTAAGCAGAAAACAAACAAGCAAAACAAAACCCGACTTGTAAACAATAAAAGCATCAAATTTAATAATTATACATATGTAATAAAAAATCAAAATGATCGATACAAACAACAACTTGTCTTGTAAAAGTAAACGAAAACAAATTTAACATTACGCATTTGTAATTTTTAAGATAATTCCTTTTTATTTTTTTAATTTTATGTATGATCCTATATTATATATGAATATTTATATTAAAAGAAAAAAAAAGCTTAACAAAAAAAAAATGGTCTTTTGCCTAGATTAAAAACCGAAAAAAAAATTATATATATCTAATTGTACATAAGTACAAAAACATTACTAAACTTTGAGAATATACAAGAATTTTAAATTGAAAAGAGGAAATTAAAAAGTTATAATTGCTTATAAGTGCTCGATTTGCCTCATTAGGTATTTCAAAAATTATGGTCAAGAATTAGTCATGATTGAGGACAGGATTAGCAAGGTATATAACGACTATACAGACTTTCGTATGCGAGCCATACAAATTTTGCAAAGGCATAAAGAATTCATATCAGTATATGAGTTCGAATCCGAATATATAGAAAAATTCGGCACAGTGACAAGTCCACTCTATTCATGTTCTAAAATAGAGTGTGGAATAATCTTGTCTACACTACCATACGTCAAAATAAAAACAATTATTGACGAGCATCCGAATCTTGGGCAGACAACAATTGTCTTAGTACGTCTGCATAGGTAGTATTCAAAACAAAAAGCAATAGTAATTATATAGGAATATGGGGGGAAACAATCAAAGGCAGATGATAACACTGCCAATGTAGTTAACGTAGTTGAAGTTGTAGACACCACTCCCCATGTGCAGTTAACAAACATACTGCTAATAATACTCATTGTAATAGCCTCAGCAAACATCCTTCTGAAGATTTATCTTCTTCATAAAAAATCACTGAGGAAGCGTTACATGAGTCGAGCCAACGACTTAGACAAGGCCTAAGCCGCTGCTTAAATAAAATATTTAAGTAGGGGAAGTTCACATGGACTGGCCCCAAATAGTAGAAAAAATAAAGCGGCATAGGGAGAATTTTGATAAATCATACAAGTGCCTTAATAAAAGCGCACCAGTTTTGAGACCCACAATAATTAAACATACTGAGATCCTTGTATATGAGTATAATGAAATCAGGAGTCTACTTACCGAGTGTCAAAATAAACTGACAAGTTTACACAGAGTCCAAACTTCAGACGTTTTACAGCGTCTAAGGGATAATCTGGTAAACTTAAATAAAAAGTATGATCTCCAGCTTTATCTACCATCAGTGTTAAATACACCGGTAACATTTGATAAGTCACTCCTGACAAACGACCAAATAGAAGACACAAAATTAGTAAACATGGCACAAACAGTTGTAGAATTTATCATGCTAGCCACATCTCTGATACCAGAGTTTGACGGTAAGCCGGAAAATCTACAAAGTTTTCTAGATTCTTTGAATCTATTAGAAACCTTAAAAGGCACACATGAGCTAACAGCCATAAGCCTTATAAAAACAAAGCTAAAAGGCCATACGAGAAATTTTATAAGTAATGAACAGACAATTGCTGCAATCATTACGCAACTATCAAATGCAGTTAAAGGAGAATCAGTAGAATTTGTATCTGCTAAGCTTCTTAATCTGCAACAGAAAAATAAAACGGCTAACCAATACACCCAAGAGGTGGAAAAACTGGCAAAGGCCCTTGAAGGCGCCTATATCAATGAAGGTCTAAGCCAATCACTAGCAAACAAATACAGCACTACAACAGCTGTAAAAGCTATGACCCAAAATTGTTCAATTGATAAGGTAAAACTTATCATGCAGGCAGGCACATTCATAAATATGAATGATGCCGTCTCCAAATTTGTCAATAGCTGCACGGAGATAACAGGTCAAAGTAACACTGTCCTGCATTATCGACGAGGTGCAATCAATAATAATAGAGGAGGCCGAGGTTATAATCGTGGCAGAAATTACAACCACAACCATTATAACCGAGGCGGTAACAACAATAACAATAATTACAATAACCGTGGAGGAAGACAAGGCCAAAATAGAGGAAGAGGCCGAGGTAACTCCAACCAAGGTTATAATAGTAACAATGTGAGAATGGCGCAAAATACGCCGGAAAACTCTCAGAACCCTTTAGGAAACAACCAGTAAATGTAAAGGTTCATTCCATCAATTGCAGTCTTAATATATTTGTCACTTTTTATAATCATTCAACTGAAAATAAACTCACATTCCTAATAGATCCTGATGCAGATATCTCACTTTTAAAAATAAATTCAGACAATTTCAAGTTTTGCAATGCCCCTGTAATTTAGTATATCAGACTTTCCACCTTTCTTGGGGAGAGGAATGATATAAGATTCTTTCCAAAGAGATGGAAAGACAGAAGAATCGAGGGATAGATTAAAAAGCTTTAGCAATGGATAAACAAGGGAAGAACTACACTCCTTGAGTAGACAACTAGATATATTGTCAGGCCCAGGAGAGAAAGAAGATTTTAAAGAATTTAAAGCTAAAAGGAGAGAGGAATGGGAAATAATAGGGGGAGGTATAGAACTAGAGGAAGTAATAGTATAAGGGTAAGAATTATTATTAGGACAGACTGAAGAGTAAGTTGATTGAAAAAAATTAGCAAAGAGGTTAGCAGAATCAGAGTCATTGCTATCTTTATCCATCCCGAGAGAAAAAAAAGATGGCAAACTTGAAGGTTTACGCTTCGAGTTTACAAAATTGTAAAACTGTCTTGGATTTAGGGCAAATTGCCTTTTGCAACGAGTTAGATAATTCTCATAGCATTGAGAATTCAGAAGAAAGAAGTTCGACTTGGCTATGGAATATTTAGCCAAGTCAGTACACGAACCAGACTTTTTAAAGTATTTTGATTTTATATTTTTTAGATTCGTTAATCTGGGAGTAAACCAAGGTGGCTTTGAAGAGGTAGTCGAAGGAATTGACTTGGGAATACACATATCTAAGAGGGAGTTTAGGGCGTTATAAAAAAAGTTAATAGCAATATTCATGTCAACCGAGTCATATAAGAAGGACCAATCGGTTGCATAAATAAGCTGATTCAGCAAGGAATAGTTTCCTTTGCGAAAGCAACGGCGGAGCTTATTGGCTGATGAGCACGAAATGAGAGGATTACAATTGAACATTGCAACCTCTAAAGTAGGATGATATACATCCTCAGGAAGAGATAAAGGAGGGGACCTAGATACATTAGAAATAAGGTAGTCGTTAACAAATACAAGATAAAGTGTTCTATTCAAATGATTAGAAATTGAATTGATTTGAAACAACGAAAGGTCAAGCATGCAATCTATAAAGTCATGCTGTGCTGAGGGCACTAAATAATTTTCGGCAGGGAAAAGTGACCAAGTGATGTTCGGCAAATTAAAATCACCCAACACAATAAATAGGTCATTATCACGCACGTGTGAAGAAACTTCTTTAATACAAGAAATATGTTTCATATAAACTTGATTATCAGAAGAAGGAGGAACATAAGAGCATGAAATATAAATATTCCGTGTAGGAAAAGACAATTTGACTGAGACAATCTCAGCGTCAGTAGGCGTACTAAAACAGAAAAGTTCTGACTGGAGAGTGGTTTTAACGGCAATTAATACCCCACCACCTCGAGTCAGCCGATCATTTCTATGCAAAATAAAATTATTCGAAAAAACCTCAAAATCAGATATGGTTGAATTTAACCATGTTTCTGAAAATGCGATTATATCCGAATCGAAGGAAGTGCTGGCCATGAAAAGATTTTTGAGTTTTGAAATGAGACCTCTGACATTCTGATAATGAATAGAGACTTGGTCAGAAGAAGAAGTTAGTTTTTTGGGGCAGAAATGGTACCCTGTATTGAAGGGACTGGAAGGGTGACAGGCTGGTTACGCTTTTTTGGCTTGAACTCGTGAACAATCATGTGTGGAGCCCAACATTTGGGATTACAAATGATTGGGAACATATCATGTGGAACATTTATTTTGAATGATGATATTTCACGAGGTGTGGAGAAATTAAATTTAGTAATTGACACGCTAGCAGAAGATTTGCTAGCAATATAGGCTGCCAATGACTCAGAGGTGGTGTCAGACGAAAGTCGAGACACAAAAACTTGCCTACGAGGGGCAACAACTGTTAACGTTGGCGCTGATGGGGCTGCAGGGAGAACAGGATTTGGTGGGGCTAAAGAGGCACCATGATTGTTTTTAACAATCTGGGCAAGATTGCGCGTAGGTCTACCTTTGCGGCCAGGAGCTGAGGGGGCTGAGGCAGCTTGGCTAACTGGGACAGGTTCAGGTACAGGGTCTAATGGGACTATTTCACGGGATAAAATTGGGGTAATATTTGGGCAGTCGCTCGGAGAAGGCGATAATGACAACATTGGAGATGAATCCAAGTTGCTCGGAAGGGACAACACAGGCAAAGGTGTCTGGACAGACGGAGAGGGCAACTGCAAAAATTGAGGCTCCAACCGGCGATTGGTTGGAGACTCGAATTTATATTTGCTAAGCAACTCACAGCTCGAATCAAAACTACTCGAGAGCTGCTTAGCCACGCTATTTAGTTTTAAGAATTGATTTCTCACAGACTTATACATTCTGGAGAAATCAATTTGCTTGTCGATGCATTCTGGGCACGACCAACGCAAGCCGCCGCAGCCCTTCTTGGCAATTGCAGCGATCTTGTCGCAATCACGCCCAGTGAGACCTGCACATTTAGCATGCATTATATTCTCACACAGCCAGCAATTAACAAATTGCGGCAATGCAGAATCATCAGCCTGCTTGAACGTGCAAGGTTTCTTGCAGCACGACATAATTACTACCAGCGTTAAAAGAATAAGCAAAAGTTGCGAGAGCGCAGAGCGAAACGAAAAACAGTGCACAAGAATAGAGCAAGTAAACGCTCAAAAAATAACTTGTCGTACACAAACAAATTGTTTGGAGCGAAAAGCAACAGCAAAAATTTGCGAGAGCGCGATGCACAAGAATAAATTTGCAGCAGCGAACACACGCACAAACAAGTGTTTGCACAGGGGAGCACCAAAGCAAAAGAATCAAAACAGGCAATAACAACAATACGGAACTGACGCCGCGTTCAATAAATGCAATAATTAACAGACTTACGCTGCACAACAGATAACACTCTGCACAAGTTATAAAAGCTTTTTAAATAAAGCACAAAAAATGCTAAATTTGGAAATAAAAAGCAGGAATTAAGCGCAAAAATATATAAAAATCTTGGAGCACAAGTAAAACACGTCAACCACTCTCAACTGAGAACTCTCTCTGAATAATAGAATAGAATAATGGGCATTGATTTTATTAAAAAATTCAATTGTCAATTAGATTTCAAACCAAGTGAAGACTGGTTTATAATTAGACCTCAAAATTTAAATTATCCAATTTATGTTCCGATAACATATAGTGCTGGCAACAATACAGTTCTCTTGCCAGCCAGATCCCAAGTAATTCGAAAAATAGACATTAATACAGTAAATGATTATATATTTGGTCCTAATCAAGAAATACATAATGGAATTTATGTTGCAAATACAATAGCAGCATCCAAACATGTACACATTCGCCTTCTAAACACAACTAAATTCGACCAATTGGTCAAAGTAAACAAAATCCAAAATGAAAATTTAACAGATTACGACATTCATAGCACTAATCCAGAAAATAGAAGAGAACAAGTACTTTCAAAATTAAAGAAAAATTTTCAAGAACAATTCAAAAGTCAACTAACAGAATTATGCACCAAGTATAGTGATGTGTTCGAACTGGAAACCGAACCAATAGCGACAAATAATTTCTATAAACAAACATTAAGACTTAAAGATGATGAACCCATTTATATTAAAAACTACAGAAGCCCTCATAGCCACGTTAAAGAAATTCAAAAAGAAGTAGGGAAATTAATAAATGACAAAATCGTAGAACCGTCTATATCCGAGTATAACAGCCAACTCTTGTTAGTTCCGAAAAAATCATTACCGAATTCGGAAGAAAAGAAATGGCGATTAGTAATTGACTATCGCCAAATCAACAAAAAACTACTTTCTGATAAATTCCCGCTCCCCAGAATTGATGATATTCTAGACCAACTGGGCAGAGCTAAATACTTTTCATGCCTTGACTTAATGTCAGGTTTCCACCAAATTGAACTTGAAGAAAATTCAAGAAATATAACATCTTTTTCAACGAGCAATGGCTCATATCGCTTCACGCGATTACCATTTGGTCTTAAAATAGCACCAAATTTATTTCAGAGAATGATGACTATAGCATTCTCGGGTTTAGAACCCTCTCAGGCATTCCTTTATATGGATGACTTAATGGTGATAGGATGTTCCGAAAAACACATGATTAAAAACTTAACTGATATTTTTAATGTATGTAGGAAATATAACCTAAAGTTGCATCCAGAAAAATGTTCATTTTTCATGCATGAAGTGACATTTTTAGGTCAGAAATGCACTGACAAAGGAGTATTGCCAGATGACAAGAAATTTGACGTCATCAAAAATTATCCTGTCCCTCATGATGCGGACAGCGCGAGACGATTTGTAGCATTCTGCAATTATTATCGTCGGTTTATAAAAAATATCGCCGATTATTCACGGCACATAACTAGATTATATAAAAAGAATGTTCCTTTTGAATGGTCAAGTTAATGCCAAAACGTATTCCAATACTTTAAAGAAAAGCTTATGCACCCCACATTATTACAATATCCTGATTTTCGCAAAGAATTTTGCATTATAACAGATGCCAGTAAACAAGCTTGCGGAGCAGTTCTAACTCAGAACCGTGACGGAATTCAGCTCCCAATAGCTTATGCATTTCGTTCATTTACAAAAGGGGAAATCAATAAGAGCACAACAGAACAAGAGTTAGCGGCAATTCATTGGGCAATTACCCATTTTAGACCATATATTTATGGCAAACACTTTACTATTAAAACGGATCACAGACCATTGACATATCTTTTTTCTATGACTAATCCCAGTTCGAAATTAACTCGCATGCGGCTAGAGCTTGAAGAATACGACTTCACAAAGACAATTTCGTAGCAGACGCACTTTCGCGTATTAATATAAAAGAACTCAAAGATTTGCAACATAAAGTCCTGACAGTCACTACCAGGCGACAAAGTAGACAAAATAAAAACTGTACAGTAGAAAATTATGAACTTCTGCCAAGGCAAGGTCATAAAAATTTATCTAAGCCCAACGTACATGAAGTCATTACAAATGATGAAGTACGAAAAGTAGTGACCTTGCGCATAACAGCATCTAAATGTTTATTTAAACATGGAAATAAAATTAACGCAAGAATTGAAGTTAGCGATTTATATACTAATGGAGTTCTCGACCTAGATCAGTTCTTCCAAAGAGTCGAAAAAGAGGCCGGTATATTGAAAATCAGCCAACTCAAAGTGGCACCAAGCGAAAAGATCTTTGAATCAGTTTCAATAGATTCTTTTAAAAATATGGGCAATAAAATATTAAAATGTTTAAGAGTAGCGCTACTCCAGCCGGTGACCCAAATAAAAGATGAAAAAGAGATACAAAAGAGTACGTAGATGTCAAAAATGCCAAATGTCTAAAACAAAGACGCACACAAAAACTCCTTTGACTCTCACAGAAACACCTGTGAATGCTTTCGATATAGTGATAGTGGATACAGTTGGTCCGCTACCCAAATCGGAAAATGGTAATAAATACATAGTCACATTAATATGTGACCTTACAAAATATTTAGTAGCCATTCCAACAAAAAGCAAAAGCGCAAATAATGTCGCAAAAGCTATATTCGAAAATTTCATACTCAAGTTTAGTCCAATGAAGACGTTCATCTCGGACATGGGAACAGAGTATAAAAACCAGATTTTAACTGATTCATGCAAGTATATGAAGATCAAGAATCTCACCGCTACTGCATATCATCATCAAACATTAGGGACAATAGAACGAAGTCATCGAACTTTTAATGAATACATTCGTTCATACATCTCTGCAGACAAATCTGATTGGGATGTCTGGATTTAATATTTCACTTATTGCTTCAACACGACACCATCAGCAACGCATGAGTATTGTCCATACGAACTAGTATTTGGCAGACTACCGAAACAGTTCATAGATTTAAACAAAACTAATTACATAGATCCTATTTACAATTTAGATGACTATTCTAAGGAAATAAAGTTTAGATTAGAAATAGCATACAAAAGAGCTAGAATTATGTTAGAAAAAGCCAAGGCTTATAGGAAATTAGCATATGATGAAAAAACAAAAAACTTTGAATTAAAAGTAGGAGATAAAGTACTTATAAGAAACGAAACAGGGCACAAATTAGACCCAGTATATTTAGGACCATATATAGTAGAGAAAATAGAAGATAATGACAACATTTTTATTAAAGATATGAAGATAAAAAACAAAACAAAAAACACAAAAAAAAATTTTTACAAATAAACGAAATATTACAATAAAATGTATCTTGAATCAAAATTTTTAATCCTTTAATACTTTTGTACTTTTATATTCTAACATTTTTAAATTTCTTGTTATATACATGACCTCATGAAGTGGGTGCTTGATGTCTTCAGCTGCTTTTGATTTCAAAATTTTTATTTGAGCGTATTTAGAAAATTTGTCTATGGCGGTTAGGACAATGTTTCTTTCGGTAGTGTACAAATCTATATGAATAATTTGACCGGGGTAAGAGGGAATGGGTGTCGGTTGCAGCTCGCCTTTTGTTTGCTCAAGATTTGAATTTTATTTTCTATTGCATTCCTGTGAGCCCTGGGGTGTTCTTTTATTATTATTTCTGTTTGTTCGTTTTCAGAGGTGACGTGTTCTACTTGTTTTTGTGTGTATCGTACTTTGTAGGTGCCGAAGTGTAAGGGGTAGATATTCTGGATTTTGCCCATAATGCTTTCTGATGGGAATAGTCCATTTACAATTTTGAGATTAAGCCTTCTCTTTAGTATTTGTATAAAGTCTTTTTCGGAATAGTCAGGTTTCTGACCTATATGTCTATGGTAGATTGGAAAAGGTATTTTAAACTCATATGAGTTTCGTATTTGAAGTTAATAAAAAAAGTTGGTTCTTGAAAAAGTTTATTGGAACTTCCATGACGGGTACGAGGTTATGTGACCAGCTATCGTCGCTATGTACCGTTGCACTTGTGCTATTTATTTGAGGGTTTGGGGGATTTCTGGACAAAGCGTCCGTAACTACGTTTGAAGTTCCTGGTTTGTTTCGTAGTTCATGATTGTACTCTTCAAGGTATCTTTTCCACCTTTTGAGTTTCACATTGTCGTTCTTGTTGCTAAGAGCGAAAGTTAAACGCTGATGGTTGGTGAATATTATTACTTTTGAAGTTCCGTGCAAATACATGCGCAAGCTCTGTAGGGCCCATACGATGGCTAACATTTCCTTCTTATTAGTGGCGTAATTTTCTTCCGCTTTGGAAAGTGTACGCGATATGTAGGTGATAGGCTTACAGTCTTGTTCTAAGACTGCTCCAATAGTGTAGTTTGATGCATCGGTTGTTAAATGAAATTCTCTTTCGAAATTGTGGTAAGCTAGTATCACATCGTTTGAGGTGAGCGTCCTCTTGATTTTATTGAATGCGTCCAGTGCGCTGTTGTCAAATGTCACTTTTACTTTATAAGAGACATTTTTGGAGAGTCTGCCATTTTCTCCCCTGAGAAGAGTTGTAAGAGGTTTCGCTAATTTGGCATAATCGCGGATAAATCTCCTATAATAATTCCATAAGCCCAGAAAAGAACGCAAGTCCTTGAGGGTGGTGGGCATGGGGAACTTTTCTATTGCCCTTACTTTTTCGGAATTTGTTTTTACGCCGTTCGCCGATATGGTAAAACCTAGAAAATCGACTTCGGTTTTGAAAAACTCACATTTGTCGATTTGTTTTTTCATATTCGCCTTGCCTAGGGTCGTGAAGATCATTCCTAGGTGTTTGGCGTGATCGATATCGTCGATGTAAACGTAGCTTATTTTTCCAACGTGTTCCCTTAGAATATCATCTAAGGCCCTCTGGGATATTGAGGTGGAATTTTTCAGCCCAAATGGAAGTCTGGTAAACTCATATTTACCTCCGTTTACTGCAAATTCTGTTTTTTCTATATCTCTCTCCTTGAGTGGAATTTGATGAAAACCGCTTTTCAGATCGAGCACAGAGAAATACTTGTTCTCGCCCAATTCCACGATTATTTCTCGGATTTCAGGGATCGGATACCGATTCGAAATTGTTACCGCGGTAAGTTTCCCATAGTCGATGACTATACGATACTTCTTTTTTCCTGACGTATCGCTCTTTTTCGTGACCACCCATATGAGTGCATTGTACGGCGACCGTGATGGTCTTATAATGCCGTCGCGCAACAACTGATGTAATTGTTTTTCTACTTCTCCTCTTAGCAAGGTAGGGATAATTTTTGCTATACAGCGGAAAGTCCGACGTCGTTCTTATCTCGCCTAACACTTCCGTGGTATATGTCAGTTTTTCGTCTGGGTCTGCGAACAAGTCTGAGTGTGTTTGAGTGATACGAGCTATAATATTATTACTTTAATATTATTGACCACTTGAGTTGCTAGTTGTTTTATTTTAATTCTATAGTTACCATTTATTATTAATATATCGTTTTTAACGTCAATAAGGGTATCATTACCTAATATCCCATGGAAAGTTTTAAGTGTGAATAACAAGAAAAATTTGATTGGCTTATCTTTTTGTGAGAACAAACTAATGTGGCTATGGTATGTTATTTTTGTTTGTCCACTAACTGAGCTTGCGAAAAATGTCTTTTCGTTCTGTTTAGGATTCTGAATTAAGTTGGGTTGGATATAATTTAGGTTTGAACCGGTGTCGATGAGGAACTTGAGTGTCGTTCCGTTCCCCGTTACACAAAAATGGACATCTGGGGCCTCAACCATGGTCGGGTTATATTCGATTGTGCCTTCGCATGCGGTCTGATCAGATAAAGCGGTAGCTCCTTCTAACTTTGCGCTTTCGAAATAGGCTTGTTCATCAACGTCTGTGTAATATAACGCACACGGTTCGGTCTCTTCTACCGCTGGCTCCAAAGCTTTAATAGCTATATGGAACTGTCGTGGGAATTTCGGAGGAGGTCCGATGGTTGCCTGGGGCCTGTTCATATAGTTAATATTTCCGGTCCGCATGGGACCATCTTATTCCATCGGTACGGGTTTGGGCTCCGGTTTGGGAGCCATTGGGCGTGGAGGCGCTGGATAGGGTTGTCTAGGCCCAAAGAACTGTTGGGTTGTAGCGTATTGTGCATATGTCGCCTGAGGGAATTGTTTGACTTGTTGAGTTATTGTTGGTTGTGTAGTCTGGTAGTTCGCGACTGGTCTTGGGATGTAATACAGTGTCGGTTCAAATTTTCTCCACTGGCCGGAGCTATTGTTCGGTATAATTGTTGGTGGTTGGTATTTAGGATTAGGGTGAGCTGAAAAATGTCTAGGTGGTAGAGGTGGCGGTTGTTGTCTAATTTAGGGTTTAAGTTATTTCTCTGTTCTTGGTTCTCTACTAAGCTGCACAGATGCAGGGCGTGGCTCAATCTCTTGGCTCCTTGATAGCCAGCAGTCAAGGTAAATCGCCATTTAGACCTCGCACGAACGTATCCAAGGCTTTGCCTCGGTAACTATTCGTCAAAGCCCTTACTATTTCTGGTGTGTCTTCTTGAAAACTTATCTGATTAAGAATCAAAGGCTGGTGGTTTACCGTTTGGTAAAATTCAGTAACGGACAGACGACCCTGTGTGTGTGTCAGTGAGAACATCTGAAACTCGAGAGTTTTCAAATCTCGCTTATCGGCGTAATGTTTTGTAAGACACTTGGAAATGGCTTTCCAATTCATATTGTACGACTCAAGCACAGTATCCGCTTCTCCTATTACTTTATTGAGTATGGCTAGAGTAATTAAATAATATTTATAGGTATTTTCTTGGCCCTTATAAATGGCAATTATTCTTTCGACGTTTTTTCTTCTATGACCCGAACGCGGTTTTATCTCCTGAGAATTCCCTTATTAAACGCGTTATATCGGCAACCTTTTCTGAATCTTCACCCTGAGTCAGACTCATGAGGGGGATATCGGGATATCGGCTAAATGCTCGCCATTTTCTCCATTATTCGCCCCCCTGAAGTGTGTCCTTAAATAAAGACAAAATCATTTGCTTTAGCCCTGGACTGGCGTACGGGTTACTAGATGAACCGAGTTTCATATTAGCTAGCGCGTCGGAAAGATCCTTTTCCTGCATTTTTGATTATTATTTTTTTATTATTATTTTAGAACCAGTGGCTGGTTCTCTCCTTCTATTCTGGAGGGTCTCTTGAGAGTCGCACAATTGGAGTATTTTATACTGCAAGTGCAGTGTTTAGTTTATTTATCGTTTTACATTTTGTTATTGAGCATTTTATTCTTGAGCGTGGTAAAATATAAAAATTATAACAGGGTTTGTAAATAGGTTTTCAGATTACTTAATCTAAATGTAATAATAGGGTATATAGATCTTAAAATATTCCAAATTTGAGAAGATAAATTGTAAAATATAAATTTTTCTTTTTTTTTCTTTTTAAGTTTATTTTTAATTTTATGAAAGTATTTTTGTTTGTTTTCTTGATTAATTCTTTCTGTCATAAACACTAATCTTTCACGATAAGTAACATTCGGCGAATCTCTCACGCTGGTCCCTTGGATTATTTCCTTTTTATCCCACGGTGTAACGGCAAAACGGTGTAGCGACAGCGGGTGACTGGGGATCCTGCGAGAAACTAGTACGTGTTACCCAGGGTGTTCGGCGATAACGACCGGAAAACGTTTGAGGATAAACGCAGTAAGGATTGCCTTAATGGTTTGCACTTGCGCTGTGTCTCTTTTAAGGCACTTTTCGGAGGACATAACCTTTCACCGCCGTCGCTACACCGCTTTGCCAAGTCGTGTTGCTATTGCTGATTGTTTTTAATAAAAAAAACACAACCGTTTATTTGTAATGCTTCTTAAGAACTAACTTGTAAAAATTTGGCTTAATATTTATTAGCCTCGAACTGCCGCTGCTGCTGGCGTTTTGTCACCGTTGGTTTGTCGCCGCTGCTGCTGCTGTCGCCGTTGCCGGTTTGTCGCCGTTGCCGGTTTGTCGCCGTTGCCGCTTTGTCGCCGTTGCCGCTTTGACGCTCCCGCCTAATTGGTTGGTGTCGGTTGTCCAGGTTGAATCCCACGGTGGAGCTGTCCCACGGTGGCTCTTAGTAACGCGTTGACTTGGCGCTCGTGTCGATTATTGGTCATGCACCTTAGCCGTGATCGTTGGGCTGGGTGCATGAGTACTTCCTCTTAGAATTTGTAATAACTGTTCTTAAGTCATATATGAGGCGGGCACCGTTACTGCCCATCTGCACAGCTGCACTTTAGGGTCAACGGCCCAGTTGTAGGCCAAGGGCATTTACAAGGGCACCCGATCCGCTCCTTATCTCTCTATGAGCGAATCGGTTGCCCAATCATGATCGCTCAATGGCGTTACCCCTCTCTGCGCAGTGGATCGCAAGCCGGGCGTGGCCACTCTACAATTAATTGGGCGCCGCTGTGTGCCCGGTTTCACCCCCGATACTCCGCGCATACGACAAAAAGCTATCTGCGTGGCCGATAGTAAAAAACGCAACCAACTAGGTAAACTATCGAAGTTTTCCCAAAATTGCTCAGTACAAAATTGCGTCGGTAGACTTCTTGGCCGGGTTCCGCCTGGAACACTCGGGCTCGAGCGTTGTACTGCCGATGACTTCTTTCGTAAGCCTGGTATAGCTGGCTTTGGAATCGATGTCTAATCAGGTGTAGTTTGTCTGCTGGGTGAAAATGAGAAATCTCATGATCACCCAAAGACTTCACCCTACGAGCCAATTTTTAGCATGCCCCGTTTAGGAACATATGATGCCCGAAAACGGCAAAGAATGAGGTCACCCCTGTCGCTGTGTGTATGGCATTGCGTATGGATACTTCTATTTCTGGAAGGCAAAGGTCCCACTCGCGGTGATCTTGCTCTAGATACGCCCGGATCGCCGACAACACGGTACGATTCACTTGCTCGCTTGCATTGCTCTGTGGCGTGTAGACTGCAGTGCGCATATGCGAGATGCCGAAAGCTGAGATCATGCTTTGGAACGTACCTGATATGAGCTGTCGTCCGCTGTCTGAGTGAATGACCTCGGGTACCCCAAACTTATAGGAACTCGCTAACTAAAAAGTCCACCACGTTAACAGCCGTAGCCTCTTGCATCGCTTTTAAGAAAGTAAATTTTGATAAATGGTCGACTACCACGAAGATTTAAGCGTGCCCTTGCTTCGAACGTGGGTACTTCCCCAGAAAGTCGATATAAAGTTTTTGGAATGGTCGCTCGGTCACTTTCACTGCAATTACGGTGCTCGATGGTAAGGTCATAGCCTTGCAACTGCAATGACCAACGAGCTAGTCTCCCGCTTAGGTCCTTCATAGACATCAGCCAGTTTAAGCTGGCGTGGTCAGTGATGCAAGTAAAAGGCATCCCTTCTATATACGGTCTGAACCTTTTTATGGCCAGTATCGACGCTAAGCACTCATTTTCAGTGACAGAATAGTTCCGTTGGTGTTTGTTCAACTCCCACGCTCCCAAACTGAGACGCATCGCACTGTACGAAGAAGAGCTTGGAGAAATCCGCGTACACGAGCACTGGGGCGTGGTCAGGGCGGTCTTCAACTGTTCAACGGTTTCTGTTGCCTCGTCACTCAATACAAACTTTCCGCTAATTTTTTTTTTACATTTCTGTCTGTGGTGCGGCAATGGAAGTCTCATGAAATCTCGCATAAAGCGCCGGTACCAACCTGCCGGGGATCCCCTTAATAGCTATAAGCCGCTCAGGGTCCATGCGAAGAGTGCCACAGTTAGTAATGAATCCTAGGTATTTTAATGCCTTGAAGCAAAATTTGGATTTGTGCAGCCAGACTGAGAGGTGCACTTCCCACTTGTCGCAGATATCTCAAGTGCGTTTGATAATCATGTGAAATAACTAGTTTATCGTCAAAATACACAAAGACGTTGGACCTTAGCTCGTTGGAAATCATTTTGTCCATGAGACGCACTAGACGTTGGGCTGCGTTGCATAGACGAAATGGCATGACCCGAAACTGGTATAAGGGCCTACCTGGTACGGTAAATGCGGTATAGGGTTTGCTCTTGTCGTCTAGTTCGACTTGCCCATAAGCGAACTTCAGATCCACACTTGAGATGTAGTAGGTCTTGTCTATCCTAGATAGGATGCCTGCTATACAGCGTAGTGGATACGCCTATTTCACCGTCAAATTGTTGAGCTTGCGTGCATCTAGGCAAAAACGGTTTTGTGCGCTTACTCCATGAGCTGTTGCACTCTTCTATAACCCCCAAACACAACATTTTGTCCACTTCATCATCGACTAATTTCTAAATCGCTAAATGATTAGGCACCTTCCACTAAATCGATTGTGTGCTTCTCTAAGTCTGTCGTTCCTAATAAGCTATGTTCAAAAGACAAAAACTCCCGCTTTACCGCCGTCAACTCTATCCTTTCTTCCCTAGACAACTCCCATGAATCCGGCGCAGTTTCGACTTCTTCCTCTTCTTCCCCCTAGGTGTTCCGTGGAGATTAGCTTCTAGGGGCCCAAAATGTCGGGGGCTGGGTCAAATGCTCGCCAAAAATCAATCCCAAAATGGGCTCGCTGTTTCAGGTAGGGGCAGATAAGTTATTTTTATGCTGTTAATGCCCCTTAATATTCTTCCCCTATTCATATACTTTTCATTTACTTTTGGCTGTGGTAGGTGTTTCTCGCCTGTTTTTCCGCGGTCGCCGTTCCCTAACGTGTCAGTCCCGCCATCATCGCGCTCCCTCTGGGGTTTCCCGGACAATTTTCGCACTGTGAGCAGAATGTGTCCGGCTTTCCGCATCTATACCAGAATATTTTCCGCTCTCTGGACAGGCAGTCTCTAAAGACATGGTCGAACTGCCTGCAGTACCAGCACACTAGCCGGGATGATAGCAGGGATGATGTCCTGCCTCGCACGCAGCCCTCTTCCAGTTCTCCAGGCGGAGTTTCCGTACAATGTGGTGGTACTTCAACCTCGTGAACTGTCGGTTTTGGTCCTTGCGAATAACGCGACTGCTGCACATACCCGGTCCGGCTACTGCGACCAATGTGCCTCTCCACTTCTATGCACTCTTGGCACAGCTCATCCACTGTGAGTACATCCATAGCATAGATGTATTTTGCCGGCTCTCCTTCAATTCACGCTTTATATTTTTCACCAGTTCGCGGTCTCTCAGCGGCTTCTGAAATCCGCGGCGAGCTGGCCTATGTGGTGGATGTAGTCGTCCACCCATTCACTGGTCTGTTGCTCTCGTTGTAGTAACTCCTGCATTACATCATGCTCCGTCTGATAGCCCCGGAACCTGTCTAAGAGAGCGTGCCGCATTTGCATCCAGCTTGCGACCCTAGAATGCCGAACGTGCATCCAATATCAAATACCACTCGCGGGCTCGGCCGGTCATTATTTTATTTTATGTGTATTTGGTTATCTTTGTCCAGCCACGGATCTTTTGGGGCTGGGCTGAATATTAAATGAGCGAATATAGTTTTTTGGCGCACGACATAAAGTTTTTCTTTTTATTCAGGGCCGACGATTTTGTACGGCCCGACAATTTAATGTATGTTATAAAACCGTTGTTTTCACACAGCTTTGAAAATGATTTTGAAACTGATCGGACGGGAATCAAACAACTTTTATGCAAATCGGACAAAACTTAAAATTCACCAACAAAATCTTTAAAATGCATTTTCCACCGAAGGAGCTTAGATTTTGCGAAAAATGTGAAACACGTTTCAAATGATTTTACTTATCTCTGGAAATGAATTTGAGCACGAAACGTCATCCACCAAATCTTTGACCTCCATTTCTCTAAAAGTGTGAAACACCCCTCAAATGAATTTGAACGAAGATCTTTGAAAATAAGTTTGGAGCCGATCGGATAGTAAACAAAAAACTTTCATACAACCGTTTTCAGCCAATTTTCCACTGTTGCGGGTGGAATTTCCCAAATCGCTGAAATACGTATTTATTAAGTTCTTATGTAGAGCTTTGAAAATAAGTTTGAAGCAAATCGGACATAACTTAAAACTTCGCCCAAAAAATCTTTAAATCGCATTCCCCCCGAAGAAGTTTGAATTCTGCGAAAAGTGTGAAACATGTCTCAAATGATTTTTCTTATAGATCTCTGGAAATGAATTTGAGCGCGAAACGTCGCCCACATAATCTTTGACTTCCATTTCCACCAAGGAAGAATGGATTTTCCTAAAAGTGTGGAACACGCCTCAAATGAATTTGAGCAAAGATCTTTGAAAATAAGTTTGAGGCCGATTTGATGGTAAACAAAAAAGTAACATACAAACGTTTTTCGCGATTTTTCCACACTTGCGGGTGGAATTTCCCGAAACCCCGTCTTTACGTGCACCTACATCACATAAGGTAACTATAGTGAAAATTTCAGCTTCATAGCTCTTACGGTTTTACTGTGCGTTGATCACCAATCAGTCAGTCAGTCAGTCAGGACAATCAGTTTTATATATAGAGATATATGGCGTGGCGTTATTTTATTATGGGTGACTTAATTTTATAAGTTTTACTCGGCACAAATCATAGAAAAAATGTCAGTTCTATTTCTCTCGGCATGACAAAGCTACTTTGTATTTTCTGGAAAAGTTATTTTTCAAAGGTGCGCTTGCGCACACCACGCCTGCCACTAACCGCTGACCAAATCGAATTCTCTGTACTGTACCTTTGGGCAGCAACATCATCGGCGCCGAATTTCGGCACACGCATACATATATGAGGCGGGCACCGTTGCTGCCCATCTGCACAGCTTCACGTTAGGGTCAACGGCCCAGTTGTAGGCCAAGGGCATCAACAAGAACACCCGATCCGCTCTCCTCCTAATCTCTCTATGAGCGAATCGGATCGAATCGAATCATGATCGCTCAATTGCGCTACACCTCTCATCTCAGTGGATCGCAAGCCGGGCGTGGCCACTCTACAATTAATTGGGCGCCGCTGTGTGCCCGGTTCCACCCCCGATTCTCCGCTCATACGACAAAAAGCTATCTGCGTGGCTATCTGAGCCGTCTCAATTAAGCCAGTCAAAGAGCTTTGCACCCACAACTTACGGTGCCTTCGTACTCACCTTCTAAGTGGATGAGTTCCATGCGCTTAAAGAGCAAATCCCCCTCAACCTTCAGGCCTGGCAGTTTGTCCTGATTCGAACGTAACTGTTCCAGCAACGCTTGGTATTCCGCTGACTCAAACTCGGGGGTCTAAATTCGAGAAGACCTTCTGGAACCTTGCTCACTGCTTCTACACTGCGCGAAAAAGTCGGCTACCACATTTTCACTGCCACTGCCACAATGGTAAAGTCATAGTCTTGCAACTGCAATGACCAACGAGCTAGTCTCCCGCTTAGGTCCTTCATAGACATCAGCCAGTTTAAGCTGGCATGGTCAGTGATGCAAGTAAAGGCATCCCCTAAGCACTCCTTTTCAGTGACGGAATAGTCCCGTTGGTGTTTGTTCAACTTGGCCGAAAAGAAGTTCGTTCTTGACAACAACACCGCTCCCACGCCAACCCGAGACGCATCGCACTGTACAATGAAGAGCTTGGAGAAATCCGCGTGCACGAGCACTGCGGCCGTGGTCAAGGCGGTTTTCAACTGTTCAACGGCTTCTGTTGCCTTGTCACTCAATGCAAACTTTCCGCTGTTTTTTTTTTACATTTCGGTCAGTGGTGCGGCCATGGTCGCGAAATCTCGCATAAAGCGCCGGTAACAACCTGCCGTACTCAAAAAAGAGCGAACTTCCGTTTAATAGCTACAAACCGTTCGGGGTCCATGCGAAGCGTGCCACCGCTAATAATGAATCTTAGGTATTTTAATGCCTTGAAGCAAAATTTGGATTTGTGCAGCCCGATTGACAAGTTCGTTTCCCTTAGCTCGTTGGGAATCACCTTGTCCATCAGACAAACTAGACGTTGGGCTGCATTGCATAGACGAAATGGCATGACCCGATACTGGTATAAGGGCCTACCTGGTACGGTAAAAGTGGTAAAGGGCTTGCTTTTGTCGTCTGGTTCGACTAGAAAATAAGCGACAATAAGCGAACTTTAGATCCACACTTGAGATGTAGTAGGTCTGGTCTATGCCTTCTATACAGGGTAGTGGATACGCGTATTTTACCGTCAAATTGTTGACCTTGCGTTCATCTAGGCAAAAATGGTTTTTACTTGGTATTCGCACTACAGTTGTGCGGTTACTCCATGGGCTGTTACACTCTTCTATATTTTGTTCACTATATCATCCACTAATTTCTACATCGCTGGCGATGAGGGGTAGGGTCTATCTTTAAATTGTTGGGCACCTTCCACTAAATCGATAGTGTGCTTCTCTAAGTCTGTCGTTCCTAATCCGCTATGTTCAAAAGACAAAAACTCCCGCTTTACCGCCGCCAACTCTATCCTTCCTTCCCTAGACAACGCCCATGAATCCGGTTTCGACTTTTTCCTCTTCTTCCGCATAGTGCGTCATCGACACGGCCAAGAGCTCTCCCCCTTGGTGTGCCGTGGAGATAAGCTTCTAGGGGCCCAAAATGTCGAAGGCTAGGTTAAATGCTCGCCAGAAATCAATCCCAAAATAAGCTCGCTGTTTCAGGTAGGGGCAGATAAAACAAGTTCTTTTTTTATGCTGTTCCCTGTACGAGATTGGGAGTTCTACCCTACCTATAATTGATTTATCCTCTCCTTCAGCGGTTGTGACTACTGAAACGTAAGGTTGCACCGTAACCCCTAATTCCTCGACCAACTCTCTACTTCCTTTTTCCAGCAGGCTGACGGAGGCTCCTGTGTCTAACAACCCTCTCATTTTGATACCAGCGACCTCCACTTCGGCGAATACGCTCAGGTCTATGATATCCTCCCGACTCACAGCTTCAATCACCTGGCGCCTCGTAATCCTGCCTCTGCGGAAGCGCGCATGAGCCTTCACCACTCTTCGGGTGGCCAGCGTCATCCCATCCAGCTGTCGCATACCAAAAATTCTATTTCTATTTGACATGTATGCCCGAACACGTTCTTCATATGGTAAGCCCCTTAATATGCTTCCCCTATTCATATCCTTTTCAACTACTATTGGCTTTGGTAGGTGTTCCGCGTCTGTTTTTCCGCGGTCGCCGTTCCCTAACGCGTCTGTCCCGCCATCATCGCGCTCCCTCTGGGGTTTCCCGGACAACTATCGCACTGTGAGCAGAATGTGTCCGGCTTTGCGCATCTATAGCACAACATTTTCCGCTCTCTGGACAGGCAGTCTCTAAAGACATGGTCGAACTGCCTGCAGTACCAGCACACTAGCCGGGATGATAGCAGGGATGATGTCCTGCCTCGCACGAAGGCCTCCTCCAGTTCTCCAGGCGGCATTTCCGCACGATGTGGTGGTACTTCAACCTCGTGAACTGTCGGTTTTGGCTGGAATTGTGCACTCGCGGGCACGGCCGCTCAATATTTCATTTTATTTTTATTTGGTTATCTTTGTCCAGCCACGGATCTTTTGGGGTTGGGCTGAGTATTAAATGAGCGAATATAGTATTTTGGCGCATGGCATAAAGATTTTCTTTTTATTCAGGGAGGACGATTTTGTACGGCCCGACAATTTAAAAAAAATTACATTTTTGGCGCTGCTCGATTTATTTTACTTAAAAATATTTTTTTTATATATGGCGGGGCGTTATTTTCTTATGTTATAATTTTAACTCGGCCCAATTGAAAAAAAAAACCGCTGATCAAATCGAACTCTACGTGCTGTACCTTTGGGCAGCAACATCATGTGTGCCGAATTTCGGCACACGCATACTTATATGAGGCGGGCACCGTTGCTGCCCATCTGCACAGCTTCACGTTAGGGTCAACGGCCCAGTTGTGGGCCAAGGGCATCAACAAGAACACCCGATCCGCTCTCCTCCTAATCTCTCTATGAGCGAATCGGTTGCCCACTCATAATCGCTCAATTGCGTTACCCCTCTCATCTCAGTGGATCGCAAGCCGGGCGTTGCCACTCTAAAATTAATTGGGCGCCGCTGTATGCCCGGTTCCACCCCCGATACTCCGCTCATACGATAAAAAGCTTTCTGCGTGGCCGATAATATAAAACGCAACCAACTAGGTAAACTGGCGATGCTGCCAATTATATCAAATACAACACCACCACGCAGATTGTTGTAAACAACCGTACGACATGTTTACAATTAATCAGCGTCCGCATTTTATATATTTGTTTGCCCAGCCGGCTAATAAGAACGCCCAACGTAGGCCAAACCCCTTTCCTTAAGCTGAGTCGCGCCCAACGTGAGGCACACCACGACCTTCTTCTATACCCGTATATCTTTGGCCGTATATCTTTGGCCTAGGCAAACACGCCTAGGAACTTAGGAACTTTCTTGTAAATTTGGCGGTAAAAGCTGTCCCGAAATCGCTCAGTACAAAATTGCGTCGGTAGACTTCTTGGCCGGGTTCCGCCTGGAACACTCGGGCTCGAGCGTTGTACTGCCGATGACTTCTTTCGTAAGCCTGGTATAGCTGGCTTTGGAATCGCTGTATAATCAGGTGTAGTTTGTCTGCTGGGTGAAAATGAGAAATCTCATGATCACCCAAAGACTTTAACCTACGAGCCAATTTTTAGCATGCCCCGTTTAGGAACATATGATGCTCGAAAACGGTAAAGAATGGGGTCACCCCTGTCGCTGTGTGTATGGCATTGCGTATGGATACTTCTATTTCTGGAAGGTAAAGGTCCCATTCGCGGTGATCTTGCTCTAGATACGCCCGGATCGCCGACAACACGGTACGATTCACTTGCTCGCTTGCATTGCTCTGTGGCGTGTAGACTGCAGTGCGCATATGCGAGATGTCGAAAGCTGAGATCATATTTGGAACGTACCTGATATGAGCTGTCGTCCGTTGTCAAAGTGAATGACCTCGGGTACTCCAAACTTATAGAAACTTATGGAAACTCGCTAACCAAAATGTCCACCACGTTAACAGCCCAAGCCTCTAGCATCGCTTTTAAGAAAGTAAATTTTGAAAAATGGTCGACTACCACGAAGATCCAAGCGTGCCCTTGCTTCGAACGTGGGTACTTCCCCAGAAAGCCGATATACAGTTTTCGGAATGGTCGCTCGGTCGCTACCTCTTGTCCTAGACCCACTTGCATGCGGAAGTGCGGTGCCTTGGTTTCCTTGCATGTCACGCACTGCCTAACCCAATCCTTTACTTGACTAGTCATGCCGGTAAACTGCCGACGCAAGGTCTCCAGTGTTTTGACGACACCCCCATGACCAGCCGTCTCATCTACATGAGCCGTCTCAATTAAGCCAGCTGTCAAAGAGCTTTGCACCCACAACTTTCACACGGTGCCGTCTAACTCACCTTCTAAGTGGATGAACCCCATGCGCTTAATAAGCAAACCACCCTCAACCTTCAGGTCTTGCAGTTTGTCCTGATTCGAACGTAACTGTTCGAGCAACGCTTGGTATTCCGCTGACTCGAACTTGGGGGTCTCAAATTCGAGAAGACCTTCTGGAAACTTGCTCACTGCGCGATAAAGTCGGCTACCACATTTTCACTGCCACTGCCACAATGGTAAAGTCATAGTCTTGCAACTGCAATGACTAACGAGCTAGTCTCCCGCTTAGGTCCTTCATAGACATCAGCCAGTTTAAGCTGGCATGGTCAGTGATGCAAGTAAAGGCATCCCCTAAGCACTCATTTCAGTGACGGAATAGTCCCGTTGGTGTTTGTTCAACTTGGCCGAAAAGAAGGTCGTTCTTGACAATAACACCGCTCCCACGCCAACCCGAGACGCATCGCACTATACAATGAATGGGCCGTGGTCAAGGCGGTCTTCAACTGGTCAACGGCTTCTGTTGCCTCGTCACTCAATATAAACTTTCCGCTATATTATTTTTAACATTTCGGTCAGTGGTGCGGCCATGGTCGCGAAATCTCGCATAAAGCGCCGGTACCAACCTGCCGTACCCAAAAAAGAGCGAACTTCCGTTTAATAGCTAAAACCCGTTTGGGGTAATGAATACTATGTATTTTAATGCCTTGAAGCAAAATTTGGATTTGTGCGGCCCGATTGACAGGTTCGTTTCCCTTAGCTCGTTGGGAATCACCTTGTCCATCAGACAAACTAAACTAAACTAAACTAAACGGCTGCATTGCATAGACGAAATGGCATGACCCGAAACTGGTATAAGGGCCTACCTGGCACGGTAAATGTGGTAAAGGGCTTGCTCTTGTCGTCTAGTTCGACTAGACAATAAGCGACAATAAGCGAACTTTAGATCCACACTTGAGATGTAGTAGGTCTGGTCTATCCTAGATAGGATGCCATCTATACAGCATAGTGGATACGCGTATTTACCGTCAAATTGTTGATCTTGCGTTCATCTAGGCAAAAACGGGTTTTACCCGGTATTCGCACTACAGTTGT
Source organism: Drosophila montana (assembly GCF_035044405.1). Classification (NCBI taxonomy): domain Eukaryota; kingdom Metazoa; phylum Arthropoda; class Insecta; order Diptera; family Drosophilidae; genus Drosophila; species Drosophila montana. The sequence continues at coordinate 182,004 of NW_026999179.1, forward strand.
GCGGTTACTCCATGGGCTGTTACACTCTTCTATAACCACCAAACTCAACATTTTGTTCACTTCATCATCCGTTAATTTCTACATCGCTGGCGATAACAGGTATGGTATCTATCTTTAAATGGTTGGGCTTCCACTAAATCGATAGTGTGCTTCTCTAAGTCTGTTGTTCCTAATCCGCTATTTTGAAAAGGCAAAAACTCCCGCTTTACCGCCGCCAACTCTATCCTTTCTTCCCTAGACAATTCCCATGAATCCGGTTCAGTTTCGACTTTTTCCTCTTCTTCCGCATAGTGCGTCATCGACACGGCCAAGGTGTTCCGTGGATATTAGCTTCTAGGGCCCCAAAATGTCGGAGGCTAGGTTAAATGCTCGCCAGAAATCAATCCCAAAATAAGCTCGCTGTTTCAGGTAGGGGCAGATAAAACAAGTTCTTTTTTTATGCTGTTCCCTGTACGAGATTGGGAGTTCTACCCTACCTATAATTGATTTATCCTCTCCTCCAGCGGTTGTGAATACTGAAACGTAAGGTTGCACCGTAACCCCTAATTCCTCGACCAACTCTCTACTTCCTTTTTCCAGCAGGCTGACGGAGGCTCCTGTGTCTAACAACCCTCTCATTTTGATACCAGCGACCTCCACTTCGGCGAATACGCGCGGGTCTATGATATCCTCCCGACTCACAGCTTCAATGACCTGGCGTCTCGTAATCCTGCCTCTGCGGAAGCGCGCATGAGCCTTCACCACTCTTCGGGTGGCCAGCGTCATCCCATCCAGCTGTCGCTTACCAAAAATTCTATTTCTATTTGACATGTATGCCCGAACACGTTCTTCATATGGTAAGCCCCTTAATATGCTTCCCCTATTCATATCCTTTTCAACTACTATTGGCTTTGGTAGGTGTTCCGCGTCTATTTTTCCGCGGTCGCCGTTCCCTAACGTGTCTGTCCCGCCATCATCGCGCTCCCTCTGAGGTTTCCCGGACAGTTTCGCACTGTGAGCAGAATGTGTCCGGCTTTCCGCATCTATAGCAAAATATTTCCGCTCTCTGGACAGGCGGCCTCTAAAGACATGGTCAAACTGCCTGCAGTACCAGCACACTAGCCGGGATGATGTCCTGCCTCGCACGAAGGCCTCCTTCAGTTCTCCAGGCGGCGTTTCCGCACGATGTGGTGGTACTTCAACCTCGTGAACTGTCGGTTTTGGTCCTTGCGAATAACGCGACTTCTGCACATACCCGGTCCGGCTACTGCGACCAATGTGCCTCTCCACTTCTATGCACTCTTGGCACAGCTCATCCACTGTGAGTACATCCATAGCATATGTGTATTTTGCCGGCTCTCCTTCAATTCACGCTTTATATTTTTCACCAGTTCGCGGTCTCTCAGCGGCTTCTGGAATCGCGCGGCGAGCTGACGTATGTGGTGGATGTAGTCATGCACCCTTTCACTGGTCTGTTGCTCTCGTTGTAGTAGCTCCTGCATTACATCATGCTCCGTCTGATAGCCCCGGAACCTGTCTAAGAGAGCGTGCCGCAGTTGCATCCAGCTGTCGACTCTAGAATGCCGAACGTGCATCCAATACCACTATTTTTATTTGGTTATCTTCGTCCAGCCACGGATCTTTTGGGGCTGGGCTGAGTATTAAATGAACGAATATAGTTTTTTGGCGCACGACATAAAGTTTTTCTTTTTATTCAGGGCCGACGATTTTTATAAGTTTTACTCGGCACAAATAATAAAAAAATGCCAGTTCTATTTCTCTCGGAATAACAAAGATACTTTATATATTCTCGAAAAGTTATTTTTCAAAGGTGCGCTCGCGCACACCATGCCTGCCACTAACCGCTGAGCAATTGAGGCGGGCACCGTTGCTGCCCATCTGCACAGCTGCACTTTAGGGTCAACGGCCCAGTTGTAGGCCAAGGGCATTAACAAGAGCACCCGATCCGCTCTCCTCCTAACCTATGAGCGAATCGGTTGCCCAATCATAATCGCTCAATTGCGTTACCCCTCTCATCTCAGTGGATCGCAAGCCGGGCGTTGCCAATTTACAATTAATTGGGCGCCACTGTATGCCCGGTTCCACCCCCGATACTCCACTCATACGACAAAACGCTATCTGCGTGGCCGATAATAAAAAACGCAACCACCATGCAGATTGTTGTAAACAAACGGACGACATGTTTACAATTAATCAGCGAGCGCATTTTCTATATTTGTTTGCCCAGCCGGCTAATAAGAACGCTCAACGTAGGCCAAACCCCTTTCCTTAAGCTGAGCCGCGCCCAACATGAGGCACACCACGACCTTGTTCTATACTCGTATATCTTTGGCATGAAACACGCCTAGGGACTTTCCTTGCAAATCTTCCAGCAAGTACGAGTTGTCGCACTACTCGGGCCTTTAGGAACTTCCTTGTAAATTTGACGTTAAAAGCTTTCCCAAAATCGCTCAGTACAAAATTGCGTCGGTAGACTTCTTGGCCGGGTTCCGCCTGGAACACTCGGTCCCGAGGGTTATACTGCCGATGACTTCTTTCGTAAGCCTGGTATAGCTGGCTTTGGAATAGCTGTATAATCAGGTGTAGTTTGTCTGCTGGGTGCAAATGAGAAATCTCATGATGGGGTCACCCCTGTCGCTGTGTGTATGGCATTGCGTATGGATACTTCTATTTCTGGAAGGTAAAGGTCCCACTCGCGGTGATCTTGCTCTAGATACGCCTGGATCGCCGACATTAAGGTACGACTGCAGACTGCAGTGCGCATATGCGAGGTGCCGAAAGCTGAGATCATGCTTTGGAACGTACCTGATATGAGCTGTCGTCCGTTGTCAGAGTGAATGACATCGTATACTCCAAACATATAGAAAACCTCGCTTAATAAAAAGTTCACCACGCTAACAGCCGTAGTCTCTCGCATCGCTTTTAAGAAAGTAAATTTTGAAAAATGGTTGACTACAACAAAGATCCAAGCGTGCCCTTGCTTCGAACGTGGGTACTTCCCCAGAAAGTCGATATACAGTTTTTGGAATGGTCGCTCGGTCAATACCTCTTGTCCTAGACCCACTTGCATGCGGAAGTTCGGTGCCTTGGTTTCCTTGCATGTCACGCACTGCCTAAACCAATCCCTTACTTGACTAGTCATGCCGGTAAACTGCCGACGCAAGGTCTCCAGTGTTTTGACGACACCCCCATGACCAGCCGTCTCATCTATATGAGCCGTCTCAATTAAGCCAGCTGTCAAAGAGCTTTGCACCCACAACTTACACTCGGTGCCTTCTAACTCACCTTCTAAGTGGATGAGATCCATGCGCTAAATAAGCAAACCACCCTCAACCTTCAGGTCTTGCAGTTTGTCCTGATTCGAACGTAACTGTTCGAGCAACGCTTGGTATTCCGCTGACTCGAACTTGGGGGTCTCAAATTCGAGAAGACCTTCTGGAAACTTGCCCACTGCGCGATAAAGTCGGCTACCACATTTTCACTGCCACTGCCACAATGGTAAAGTCATAGTCTTGCAACTGCAATGACTAACGAGCTAGTCTCCCGCTTAGGTCCTTAATAGACATCAGCCAGTTTAAGCTGGCATGGTCAGTGATGCAAGTAAAGGCATCCCCTAAGCACTCATTTCAGTGACGGAATAGTCCCGTTGGTGTTTGTTCAACTTGGCCGAAAAGAAGGTCGTTCTTGACAATAACACCGCTCCCACGCCAACCCGAGACGCATCGCACTATACAATGAATGGGCCGTGGTCAAGGCGGTCTTCAACTGGTCAACGGCTTCTGTTGCCTCGTCACTCAATATAAACTTTCCGCTATATTATTTTTAACATTTCGGTCAGTGGTGCGGCCATGGTCGCGAAATCTCGCATAAAGCGCCGGTACCAACCTGCCGTACCCAAAAAAGAGCGAACTTCCGTTTAATAGCTAAAACCCGTTCGGGGTCCATGCGAAGCGTGCCACCGCTAATAATGAGTCCTAGGTATTTTAATGCCTTGAAGCAAAATTTGGATTTGTGCAGCCCGATTGAGAGGTTCGCTTCCCTTAAGCATTTACCCACTTGTCGCAGATATCTCAAGTGCGTCTGAAAATCATAGAAAATACCTAGTACATTGTCCAAATACACAAAGACGTTGGACCTTAGCTCGTTGGGAATCACCTTGTCCATCAGACAAACTAGACGTTGGGCTGCATTGCATAGACAAAATGGCATGACCCGAAACTGGTATAAGGGCCTACCTGGTACGGTAAATGTGGTAAAGGGCTTGCTCTTGTCGTCTAGTTCGACTAGACAATAAGCGACAATAAGCGAACTTCAGATCCACACTTGAGATGTTGTAGGCCTGGTATATCCTAGATAGGATGCCTTCTATACAGGGTAGTGGATACGCATATTTTACCGTCAAATTGTTGATCTTGCGTTCATCTAGGCAAAAACGGGTTTTACCCGGTATTCGCACTACAGTTGTGCGGTTACTCCATGGGCTGTTACACTCTTCTATAACCACCAAACTCAACATTTTGTTCACTTCATCATCCGTTAATTTCTACATCGCTGGCGATAACAGGTATGGTCTATCTTTAAATGGTTGGGCTTCCACTAAATCGATAGTGTGCTTCTCTAAGTCTGTTGTTCCTAATCCGCTATTTTGAAAAGGCAAAAACTCCCGCTTTACCGCCGCCAACTCTATCCTTTCTTCCCTAGACAACTCCCATGAATCCGGTTCAGTTTCGACTTTTTCCTCTTCTTCCGCATAGTGTGTCATCGACACGGCCAAGAGCTCTCCCCCTAGGTGTTCCGTGGAGATAAGCTTCTAGGGGCCCAAAATGTCGGAGGCTAGGTTAAATGCTCGCCAGAAATCAATCCCAAAGTAGGCTCGCTGTTTCAGGTAGGGGCAGATAAAACAAGTTCTTTTTTTATGCTGTTCCCTGTACGAGATTGGGAGTTCTACCCTACCTATAATTGATTTATCCTCTCCTCCAGCGGTTGTGAATACTGAAACGTAAGGTTGCACCGTAACCCCTAATTCCTCGACCAACTCTCTACTTCCTTTTTCCAGCAGGCTGACGGAGGCTCCTGTGTCTAACAACCCTCTCATTTTGATACCAGCGACCTCCACTTCGGCGAATACGCGCGGGTCTATGATATCCTCCCGACTCACAGCTTCAATGACCTGGCGCCTCGTAATCCTGCCTCTGCGGAAGCGCGCATGAGCCTTCACCACTCTTCGGGTGGCCAGCGTCATCCCATCCAGCTGTCGCATACCAAAAATTCTATTTCTATTTGACATGTATGCCCGAACACGTTCTTCATATGGTAAGCCCCTTAATATGCTTCCCCTATTCATATCCTTTTCAACTACTATTGGCTTTGGTAGGTGTTCCTCGCCTGTTTTTTGCGGTCGCCGTTCCCTAACGCGTCTGTCCCGCCATCATAGCGCTCCCACTGGGGTTTCCCGGACAATTTTCGCACTGTGAGCAGAATGTGTCCGGCTTTCCGCATCTATAGCAGAATATTTTCCGCTCTCTGGACAGGCAGTCTCTAAAGACATGGTCGAACTGCCTGCAGTACCAGCACACTAGCCGGGATGATAGCAGGGATTATGTCCTGTCCCGCACGAAGGCCTTCTCCAGTTCTCCAGGCGGCGTTTCCGCACGATGTGGTGGTACTTCAACCTCGTGAACTGTCGGTTTTGGTCCTTGCGAATAACGCGACTGCTGCACATACCCGGTCCGGCTTCTGCGACCAATGTGCCTCTCCACTTCTATGCACTCTTTGCACAGCTCATCCACTGTAAGTACATCCATAGCATAGATGTTGTTGGGCTCACAAGCTTTTTTATTAGCACTTAATCGCGAGAAATTTATGGTTGCTCCTTGCTACCCAAACTGGGGAGAGGACGAATATGGGCATTAAACTTATCCGACAATTCACGCAGCATGCCAGCAGAGCCATTCTCTACCTTCTTGAGCCCCAGCAGTTCAACGATGTGTGCCTGAAATACTAGTTGACGGTTATCAAATCGCTTTTGTAATAAATTTAATTCTATGGAATGGTATCCAGCGCAGAGTCCTTCAAGCAAAGCCGCAAATGCTGCATTTTTTCAATGTTTGTGAGTTCGGAATGATTTTCGATTACAGTTGTAAACATTGAAAATAAATCTGCCCACTCCGTATAACCTCCAGAAAACGTTGGCAATTTGATTGGCGGTAAGGTCGGCCACGCTCTGGATCTAGTCATTGACGCAGCAGCAATAGGCTCATTTACAAATGTAAAGCTGGACGGCTCTATTGCGCTAAACGATTTCAAACCGCACCGAAGTCTTCAAAGTTACTGCAAGCTCATCAAAACTACTTCTTCCAATTTGTTTTGAGCGTCTTCAAATGCAGATTCAATTTTTTCAATTCGTTTGTGTAGCGCCTGCAACCGCTCATACGAGGACGCCACCTTGCGCTTTAAAAATGACAACAGGTTTGTTAACTGGGCCAGCGATTCAGCACTAGAACTTTCCATGGCAACCGAAAAAACGAAAAAAAAACCGAATAAAAACTGCACACGAAAGTTTGTGTTAGTCGAATAAAAGCACAAGCAGAATGCAGAAAATGAGAGCCAACGCGTCTGTTTGTATGTGTATATATGCTTAGGTACACAGACTCCGCTATACTGCTATTTAACGCACGACACTTGCTTGTACATATGTATGTTTGTTTGTAAGAGCGGTTTTTAATTGCTGCCGAAACTAATAACAACCAGCTCAATTTTAATTTGAATAATTTTATGCAACAATACAATGTAAAAAGTTCACGTCGGGGTCACCTAAATGTTGGGCTAACGAGCTTTTTTATTAGCACTTAATTGCGAGTAGTTTATGGTATTATAAAAATACAGCCTTTTCTTATAAATTCATACAACAGTTTTATTTTATTTATATGCTTATAACGAACTTAATAAAGTTATGCAAAATGTGCAATTTTGAACGGAGCGATCAATAAGAAATTCGATATAGCGAACATACGAGACGGGAGTAATTGCGGCGTCGCTAGCATTGGTGCGCTAGCCGCTTAAGACAAAAGTGCAAACTGCAAAGTGCAAAATGACGATTAGCGTAAAACAAGAAGCGCTAGATAGTTAACAGCTAATAATATTGATCTATTTTATGATATGCGAGAAGCGCCAAACAAACAAAATAGTTACATTTCTTGCCTCTCAGGGCAAGATGTAACTGAAATGTAATGCAAACATAATTCTAAATTAATTTTTAGCTGCTGAACAGATGTATTTTGCCGGCTCTCCTTCAATCCACGCTTGATAATTTTCCCCAGTTCGCGGTCGAGCTGACGTATGTGGTGGATGTAGGCATCCACCCTTTCGCTGGTCTGTTGCTCTCGTTGTAGTAACTCCTGCATTACATCATGCTCCGTCTGATAGCCCCGGAACCTGTCTAAGAGAGCGTGCCGCAGTTGCATCCAGCTGTCGACCCTAGAATGCCGAACGTGCATCCAATACAACTATTTTTATTTGGTTATCTTCGTCCAGCCACGGATCTTTTGGGGCTGGGCTGAGTATTAAATGAACGAATATAGTTTTTTGGCGCACGACATAAAGTTTTTCTTTTTATTCAGGGCCGACGATTTTGTACGGCCTGACAATTTAAAAAAAATTACATTTTTGGCGCTGCCCGATTTAATTTTATAAGTTTTCTTCGGCACAAATAATAAAACAAAATTCCAGTTCTATTTCTCTCGGAATAACAAAGATACTTTATATATTCTCGAAAAGTTATTTTTCAAAGGTGCGCTCGCGCACACCACGCCTGCCACTAACAGCTGACCAAATGAGGCGGGCACCATTGCTGCCCATCTGCTGTTGTAGTTGTAGGCAAAGGGCATTAACAAGAGTACCCGAATCAGTCTCCTTCTAATCTCGCTACGAGCGAATCGGTTGCCCAATCATAATCGCTCAATTGCGTTACCCCTCTCATCTCAGTGGATCGTCGGGCGCTGCCACTCTACAATTAATTGAGCGCCGCTGTATGCCCGGTTCCACCCCCGATACTCCGCTCATACGCCAAAACGCTATCTGCGTGGCCGATAATATAAAACGCAACCAACTAGGTAAACTATTCATACTGCCAATTATATCAAATACAACACCGCCATGCAGATTATTGTAAACAACCGGACGACATGTTTACAATTAATCAGCGTCCGCATTTTATATATTTGTTTGCCCAGCCGGCTAATAAGAACGCCCAACGTAGGCCAAACCCCTTTCCTTAAGCTGAGCCGCGCCCAACGTGAGGCACACCATGACCTTGTTCTATACCCGTATATCTTTGGCATGAAACACGCCTAGGGACTTTCCTTGCAAATCTTCCAGCAAGTACGAGTTGTTGCCTACTCGACGCACTACTCGGGCCTTTAGGAACTTCCTTGTAAATTTGACGTTAAAAGCTTTCCCAAAATCGCTCAGTACAAAATTGCGTCGGTAGACTTCTTGGCCGGGTTCCGCCTGGAACACTCGGTCTCGAGGGTTGTACTGCCGATGACTTCTTTCGTAAGCCTGGTATAGCTGGCTTTGGAATCGCTGTCTAATCAGGTGTAGTTTGTCTGCTGGGTGCAAATGAGAAATCTCATGATGGGGTTACCCCTGTCGCTGTGTGTATGGCATTGCGTATGGATACTTCTATTTCTGGAAGGTAAAGGTCCCACTCGCGGTGATCTTGCTCTAGATACGCCTGGATCGCCGACATCAAGGTACGATTCACTTGCTCGCTTGCATTGCTCTGTGGCGTGTAGACTGCAGTGCGCATATGCGAGATGCCGAAAGCTGAGATCATGCTTTGGAACGTACCTGATATGAACTGTCGTCCGTTGTCAGAGTGAATGACATCGTATACTCCAAACATATAGAAAACCTCGCTTAATAAAAAGTTCACCACGCTAACAGCCGTAGCCTCTCGCATCGCTTTTAAGAAAGTAAAAGTGTCCTTTCTTTGAACGTTGGTACTTCCCCAGAAAGTCGATATACAGTTTTAGGAATTGTCGCTCGGTCACTACCTCATGTCCTAGACCCACTTGCATGCGGAAGTTCGGTGCCTTGGTTTCCTTGCATGTCACGCACTGCCTAACCCAATCCCTTACCTGACTAGTCATGCCAGTAAACTGCCGGCGCAAGGTCTCCAGTGTTTTGACGACACCCCTGTCAAAGAGCTTTGCACCCACAACTTACACACGGTGCCTTCTAACTCACCTTCTAAGTGCACGAACCCCATGCGCTTAAAAAGCAAACCCCCCTCAACCTTCAGGTCTGGCAGTTTGTCCTGATTCGAACGTAACTGTTCGAGCAACGCTTGATATTCCTCTGACTCGAATTCGGGGGTCTAAAATTCGAGAAGATCTTCTGGAACCTTGCTCACTGCTTCTACACTGCGCGATAAAGTCGGCTACCACATTTTCACTGCCACTGCCACACTGGTAAAGTCATAGCCTTACAACTGCAATGACCAACGAGCTAGTCTCCCGCTTAGGTCCTTCATGGATATCAGCCAGTTTAAGCTGGCGTGGTCAGTGTTGCAAGTAAAAGGCATCCCTTCTATATACGGGCTGAACATTTTTATGGCCAGTATCGACGCTAAGTACTCATTTTCAGTGACGGAATAGTTCTGTTGGTGTTTGTTCAACTTGGCCGAAAAGAAGGCTACTGGTCGTTCCTGACAACATCACCGCCGGTACCAACCTGCCGTACCCAAAAAAGAGCGAACTTCTTTGCGCGACCGAGGCACGGGGATCCGTCCATGCGAAGTATGCCACCGCTAATAATGAATCCTAGGTATTTTAATGCCTTGAAGCAAAATTTGGATTTGTGCAGCCCGATTGAGAGTTTCGCTTCCCTTAAGCATTTCCCCACTTGTCGCAGATATCTCAAGTTTGAAAATAATAGGAAATAACTAGTACATCGTCAAAATACAAAAAGACGTTGGACCTTGGCTCGTTGGGAATCACCTTATCCGTCAGACGAACTAGACGTTGGGCTGCATTGCATAGTCTTTTAATGTAAATAATGTAAGGAATGAAAATGGCAGAAAAAATGAATCCAAGCAAAACTATACTGAAAATAAATTAAGAAAAGAAAACTGTCCAAGTAAATATGGCCAAAGTAATATTGTAACTAGAAGTATGTCAACGAGTATCAGGAGATCCTCAACGTCAGAACGGCCGAATTGTAGTAATAATTAGCATGTAAGATTCTACTGTGATATAGCATTAAGTGTCCCAATGTAAATATAATTGTAATCACATCGAAGGCTTCGCTCAGAGAGCGAAACATTCGATGCTCTTATTCTCGCTCTGGCAATAGCATAAGAAAAATGAGAACGATCGTAAAATAAAAAGATCTGCGACGACATTCTAAAAGTGACGCGCACAAGAACGGTTGCATTTTATTTGCGTCAGGCCATTTCTACAATATTCAACAGACTTTTCGTGGGGCTATTTCTTAATCCAATGTCTTACGTTCTCCATGCGCCCCGATATGGCTTCCGAGACATCTGGAATCCGTCAAGATCACTAAGGAGATACCTATCAATATACCCTTGCAGAGGGTATTGTAATTTTGTTTCGTAATGTGTAACACATGGAGGAGACATCTCCAACACCATTAAGTATATATATTCTTGATCAGTATCAACCGCCGAGTCGATATAGCTATGTCCATCTTTACGTCTGCCTGTTTCTATGCGAATAAGTCGCGCAGCACATATGTCGGAACTGGCGGGATCGGAACACTATATTCTAAAGCTGTCATAGGAACGATCGGTCGAAAAGTAGGTCTTTTAAGAAAAACTTTTTTGTTTATAAAGATATCTTGATCAAACATGGCATATTAGTTTTACTATTCTCCTCATATATATGCAAAATCCTATCAATATCGGATAACAAAATTATATAGCTGCCATAGAAAGGATCGGTCGAAAATTAAGTTGTTGTACGGAAAACTCTTCAAGATATCCTGACCAAACTCGGTATTTATATGATTCACTATGCTCCCTTTATTTACGCTAATCTTATTTACAACTGACCATTATATCGGCATTTATTACTTTTTCTATGCTCCCTACTATGCTCCGCATATATATGCAAAATCAATATCGGACCAATATATCATATAGCTGCCATAGGAAAGATCGGTAGAAAATTAGGCTCTTTTATGACAAATTATTTTTTTAATCAAGATATTTATTAGTTTTACTATGCTCCTCATATATAAACAAAATCATATCAACTACGGCACACTATATCATATAGCTGCTGTTAGAAAAATAGGTGGATAATAAGGTTCTTGTACGAACAATTGTTTAGTCATATAGCTGCCATAGGAACGATCGGTCAAACATGAGGTTGTTGTGCGAAATTTTGTTGTTTGTCAAGACATTTTGTCCAAACTCGGATTTTATTAGTTTTACTATGCTGTTAAGTTAAATATACTTAGTTTCATATAGCTGCCATAGGAAGTTATTATCTGGAAAACCCGTAGATATGTTATCCATACTAGGCATATACTTCTTTCCCTGTGCTTCAAAGATACGTTAAAAATTCGGCGTGCCGAAGATAGCCCTTGTTTCTCGTTTTTCAATACCATAGCTATCTTGTCCTTGCTTTGCGGTAAAAGTCAATGTTCTTTATCATAACAAATCTCCTGATTTTTACTCTTTCGATGATTTTCTTTTATTATTTCATTGAGCGCCTGTACTAATAATTATATCTCTCGAAATATTCGAATTTCTTCCAAATCTTTTTGACCAAATATGTCTGAATGTTTGAACTTATGTAACTTTCTTATTATTTAAGCTAATCCGAAAAACATTTCACTACAAAATTGCTAGATATTTGTACATCCTCCACATTATCCTCCATACCTTCTGGTACGCAAAATAATACTCTCCCATAATTAGTTTTCATATAAATCATTTCAAAAAATGTATGCTTAGTTTTTTCTAATAATCTCGAATTATTTCGTACTTTCACATCTTTCGACTGGCAAATTAGCAAATTGGTTTAAAAAATATTTGTTTGCGTAATCATAACATTATACTTGCTCAGAGCATCAACATATTGATTTCGTTTACCTCCACTATATACAAGTTCATATTTATTGCACTTTTAACGCCCATCTCGTGAGTTGTGTTCTATATTTTATAGAGCGAAGGTTAAGGAATTATAACCTGTTACAATTTTAAATGTCACATTTTTGAAAAATGTGTAAATTCGCCCCGAACAGTTCGTGTTCTTGGCTATGATTTATCGAGTTTTCTGTTGATGTTGTGAAAAATGTGAACGTGTTCATTACCATAAACAGCTGATATTGCAACGAAGGCAAGCGGTAACTTTAAATTATAATTTTAAATTTTAACATTCCCTTGCGGCGCTAATGTAAATTAAAGCAACTCAATCAGCTTTTTATTTCAAGAAGAAGTACTTTTGCTATTCGCATATTACCGACAACCGACACTTGCCAGTGGGACACCAATATGTGAAACTTAAAAATGTGACATTTCTTAAGCATAGTGGAGAGAAGCTATAAAACTGGGACGCCATTTTTTTCAAATCATTTTAAAGCTTAGATATTACAAAAAATCTTTTATAAACCTACACAAATATGAACAGAGTCGCAGAAACTGTTTGGGTCTTATTTGGTAGGGGAAATTTTTCTTTCATGATGAAGAAACATAAATATTTTACCCTGGCTTATAAAAACTCTCATTTATTCATTCTGAGCTCCAAGTTATTCTCCATTTAGCGCATAAGTACATCTCCTAAAGTTTTAAGATGCCTATCTTGCTGCCAAAAATATCATCACTTTGTTTTCCCTTATCTCGGCTTTAAAAATGGTATTAACAAATCTTTGAAATACTTGTGAAGCAGTTTTCAGTCCCATTAGTATTCTTAACAAGTTAGAGGCTCTAGTCGGGAGTACCATGAACCAAAGACAATATAAACACTAAGATGAGTAACGCAATACAACAAAATGATACTATGCATCAGTATCATTAAAGAAATTATATAAATATTTGCATCGGCTATGCAATTAAAAATACAGATTTTCTACAGAGCCAACCTCAGTACACAACATGCATTCATATGTGAACGCAAATTTGGAATAGGTCATGCATGATCAGCGCTAGAAAACTAAGAAAATTTATTTCTTTGCCAGCAAAAGCCAGAGCAGCGAATAACAACACATATATACATATTTTGATGTAGTAATGCATGCATAATTCACACATACAAACAAATGTGCTTGCACGCCATTGGCTGAGACAATACCCTGTCAAAAAAAAAGTGAAATCAATCTATGTGTGCTATTTTCCTAACATAGTCATTGCACAAGATGCGCTTTGTAAAAAAAAAAATTGTATTCTTAACTTTTCCTGTACAATTTATTATTAGTATCTAGGGTAATGTATAATTTAAATAAAGCATGAATTTAATGGATAAGGCAGAAGTACTATGCGTCATTCGTAAGTTTTTAACTTTTTCGCTCAATGTACTTCGAACACGAAGCGACGCAAAGTACCATCGACCAGCTTTGCATAAGGCAGGCTGGCGACTAACTTCGTTGCTCGTTTCAGCATCATCAAGCTGCGACTTCGGCATTCGTTCGTCTGAACGAACAGCCGTCGGCTAGCATGTCGTCAAAGGCCAAGCTAGAAATTTTGCGTCGCATGCAAATGTATGGGCACTACTCATCTTAGTTCCTCTTCTACCAGCATCAAATACAGTTCGCGTTGCGAGCTCGTTTGCCCTTGGAGTAATACAAAATATAAGATATATTTTCTTTAAGAAAAATGTCCGTATCGACCAACCACTTCCAAATTGGTTTTAAGAGAAAAACCCATCAAAATAGCGCCACATACACACATCCCAGAATTATGCAGCGCACAATACAATCGCAATTGCAGTGCTCTTTATAAAATTAATTAAAGATGTGCATGAATTTGTGTGAACATATAAAATCACTTCTTTATAAATTCTATGTTTTATAACCCATCTTGATGTAATTTTCAGCAGTAGATCTTATTGTGCGATAGAATATTCGTATATCTCAAAACTTTAATTTCTGCGTGACTTAAATTAATTAATGGGAAGTTCCAATTGATTTACTTATTTGGTTTATTGAGAGAAATTTGATCTGTAAATACTATTCTAAAAGCTACATTTCAAGTTAGGTGAGTCTAGATCTTAAAATCTAATGGATTTGGTCAAAAAAAAAGTATTCCGTTATTGATTTTTATACCCTGAACCCATTAAAAATGGGTGAAAAGGGTATAATGTATTTGTGCAAATGTATGTAACAGGCAGAAGGAAGCATCTCCGACCCCATAAAGTATATATATTCTTGATCAGCATCACATGTAAAGTCGATCTATCCATGTCCATCTGTCTGTCCGTCCATCCGTCCGTCCATATGTATGAACGCAAGGATATCAAAACCTATAAGAGCTAGAGACTTGAAATTTTGTATGTAGTCCTCCTAGTGCACGCGAGAATCGAGTTTGTTTCCGATACCCGATAACATGCCCCGTTACCAAGTATTCGATAAAAATCGATATTGAAATCCTGGTTTTAGAGCAATTTCGGCAAATAATATGAGCTAGAGTCACCAAACTTGACATGTAGCTTCTATAATAGAATATATGTATATATCAAGTATCTTTCATTTTGTACCTATCGCCACCTCCCCGCTATCACCGCATACCCATAAATTAAGTTAATAATCCATCTTGTATTGCCGATCAATTTAAGCCACAAGTTATAAGCAATTGACTTTTTAAGAAAACATAAATATTCTATGGCATAATAAGACGTACTGTCGAAAATTTCATTAAGATCGGTTAAGAAACAAAAGTTATGTGCGCACGTGTTAGCAGCAGCAAGCGCAAATTCCAAGAATTTCTGTATACACACATTCATGCGCGTCTGCTTTGAATTCTATCAACATCATTGCAATTGCGATTGTATTGTTTTCTGTGCTGCTATTTTAATTGGTTTTCTTTTCAGTGCGTCCCAATTATTGGAGTGGCTCTTGAGTAGAGGCGGCGGCAAGCGGTGCAGTATGTAGCGAGTTCGAACCCTATGGAGGAAACTTTTTTTTTTTTTTGGCTGGTGTGGCTGTTGAGTAGAAGAGGCATCATGGGATTTTTTTTTAAATTTATTCTTATTATTACTAAAGCAAACGAGCGCGTAGCGAGAGTTGCATTTAGTGTTGGAGTAAGAGGGTTCAGGGTATCCCCTATTCGGGAGCTCCCTACTAGAACCTCTTAGTTGTTATTGATTGCTTTGAATCGGGGCAAATTATCGATTATTGGAAACAAATTTGTACTGCGCGGGCATTAGAAGGACCTATCTACATTCAGAATTTCCTTGCGTTCATACATGTAAAATGGCAACCTTCCCTATATAGAACGAGGTAAAATCCCAGAGCGATTATCTCACGTTACCGTAGTCGACAGAGAGAGCAGTTCAGTTGTCAGCCGTCAGTAGCAGAAGCAGTCGTAATAAAACAGAAAAAGCCGAACAACGAAAACAAGACTTGATCCCGACGATAAACAATTATTTTGGTAACTAAAAACACACCTTATCAACAATCGTATAAAAACTACTATAATATTACAATAACTATAATCAATCGAATTTATTGCATTTAATAAGGATTGTTTTTTTTTTTTTTAATTATTAAGTGTAGAGCATGTACAATCATAATCTAGTACCTTAACAACACATGGATGAAAAATGAAATTTAGAACCGAACCCCATAACGCTCAGTATGAGAATTTTTAATGCAGGTAGTCTTACTGACGTCCAATCGTCTTGGCGAAACCTTTCCGCGACAAGAAAAGACATCAATGAATAAGACAAGCAATCACGCCATAGTTCCGTTAAATATTACAAGCGACAAATGTAGCTGGCGTTGCGTATCAGTTGCATAGCCAAAGTGAGTTATCCACGCGGTCACCTCGTTCACTTGGTTTTGAGCTGTGAAATCGAACAAATATAACGGACGCATATTGTCTGCTCATTAACATTGTTCAAGATTACACGTGTTACACTTTTTCGGTCATAAATAAAATTGAAGACCAACGTACTTGGTCGCGAACGCGACATAGTGATTGGAAAGGTGGTACTTTTGCCATGAGAAACAGTTAGTACTGTTTAACTCAGATTCACCTTTTTACAGGGAGCATCAGCAGTGGCCATCAACCTCAGCCATCGGCCGGTCTGCGTAAGGTGTTCCCGCGCCTTAAACATTTAACACATTCGGCGACCGGCCGAAAGAGCCCCATACTTAACTACCGCCCCTACATAGGCGTTTATTCTGCCAACTACTAAGCTTCAGTTCACAGGCGCTGTCGGCTCAATCAGAACTTTGCACCGGCACCCTTTTACCGCTTCATGTTTATTTAAAGCTTAGAACGACCAAGTAGTTATGTCGTGCGTACTTTATCTTACTTGGTAAAGTACAGCTAAGCTCGGTGACGTAAAGCGTAGACGTGACACAAGGAAAGAAGAAGTGCAGTCCACAAAGGAGTGCAAAAGAAGTCTTTATCTGGAAACGAATTATAATTAACCACCATCGAATATAGCCTAGCTCGTTCGATACCTCGCGCGCAGGCGTTCTAAATGAAATTAGATTTTCGTCGAACCGCATGGGATTATCAGCTGTTTGATGTCTGTTGGACAGCCGATCTGAGTTTAGATTCTTAGATTTCAATATTTGGAATTATATTGTTTATGTTCATTTGAATAAAACATTAGTTAAGGGGTAACCACCCAAATTAATCACGAGTTACCAAGGTTGTGAGGGTAAAGAATAGGGAGCGATCAACATCAGCATAACAGATCACCGTTATCATTTACTTTTATTCGGTACGTGGGTACCGCCCGAATACACACAATGGACCATCAACTTATTAGTTTATAGCCAGTGAACTTAACCTCTCTGAGCACAAAAGGAGTGATATGTGAAGGGAAGAGGAAAAGACCCACGCCAAATCCGACGAGCATAACTTATAGCAACGCAAGAAGTGCACGCCCTCCGAATCTCTTCACCTCCGTGTTAAAGCATCAACCACACGAAGCTAGTGTCCTCTTGAGTAGGGCACAAGATCGCATATATACCCTTTTGGAATGCTACAGAAAGTGGCGCCCAACGTGGGGCCTGAACGACTAGGAGAAGTAAAACCTACATTAAAGCTCTTAACTTTCACCCATTATTAACATATTTTGCATTTACGTAATTCCGTAATTTTATGATGAGAAGTTTTCCATACCTGTCTTATGATTTTGTTTCCTGGAAAAGCGATTTTGATTCGATTGCTTACGGATTAGTCGACCGAATCGAATCTCATTTCAGGGATAACTTTCAAATCATAGAATTCACCCAGTAACCTAGGTTGAAGCGACCCGTTGGTATAAGTGAATCACCGTCTCTAGGAATAGCGGTACTTATTAGGAGTAGATGGACTAGAGCGAATAGAATCACAGACAACCAATACGCATTTCGAACCTGGGGTAACGATAGCAAGATTAGGCCGCGTATTTATGCGGAAAAGCAACTTAGGAATAGTTGACCTGTAAAGACGAACCCGATCTCAACAATCGAAAGTCAGTAGTTTTCAGTTTGTGCGACGTTATGTGAGATTATCCAGCTTTGATAACAATATGACCAGCAAAGAGTCGGAAGGCGCGGACCAAATTTACTATTAAAAGTTCAGTAAAAAGTTAAAAAAAAAGAAAAAAATAAGTATCAGTTCGTCACAATTTGCAATATTTGCGACCAACCATTGAATGAGGCTGATTTAACAGCAGTTTCACTCTGTAAACATTAATTTCATTACCCATGTATTACCGAGTCTTTACGAGAATCTAACCACTGCCCAACATGCAAACGGCTGTGCACATTTAATCAGCTATCCTTATCAAACAACAACTTACAAGCCGAATTATCCACTGCATGGTGACCAGATCCCAACAGCGAAGCCATCCCGCGCCCCTGCCAAACATCGGTGCCAGTGAGGCAAGCGCATCTCACGAGGCCCCTTAAACATATAGTGTGGAAGATACAAACCAAATAATTCAGGCAGCTATGGAGGTTCAACAGCAACAGCTTATGCAGGACCTGACAGCAGTAATTCAGGGACAGTTATCGACACTTCAGGTGGACAGTAATAGGCATCGTTCATGTCGAGAAAGAGTGTTTACTCCACCCGGTCAACCAGTCCTTATAGCGAACCAGAACCAAAATACATCCTCAAGTTGAGGTCATATCAATCACCAATACAATGGCAACGCCAGGAGGCCAATCGCTTCGGTTCTGCCAGACAAAGCTCCAATTATTATTCAGAGTTGGCGAGTCAAATTCGATGCAGACCATCTCTAGGTCTGCAGACGGATGAGTTCCTCTACAGAGTTCAAGCGCTAGCTCAACAGAATTTGAACGGAGGCTATCAGCTTCTATGCGATCATCTACACCTATTTTTCGGTGGGAAAGCCCTCGAGTGGTATTGGAAGTTCCATCGCACTTGCCCTCAGTTTACTTGGGATGAGTTTTGTAGAGAGTTTAGAGCGAATTTTGACGATATTGAAACAGATATGGATATTTGGGAGGCAATTAATAGCAGACGTCAAGGCGACAAAGAAAAATTCTAGGAATATCAGTTCCATGTCGAGAGACTGGTGTCTCGCCTAAAAACCGTAATTTCAGAAGAATCGTTAGTACGCCTTCTTATTCGTCATTCGAAACCCCAGCTTCGTTACGAGCTGATGCACTTAGGCATAAACACCCTAGCGCGTTTAAGAGATGCAATTCGCACTCACAAGCAGTTTTCTAAACAAGTTTAGCCCCAATCAGTAAAGAATATTTTTTCCCAACGCTCTGTCTCTCAGCTCGAGAATGGGTCGGACACCGAAGAACCGGAAGAAATTGCGGCACTGCAGCATAAGCAAGTGGAGTACTGGAACTGCGCAAAGTCCATCTTTTGTTATGGATGTGGGATTAAAAACACCGATAAGCCAAAGTGTCCAACATGTAACCCGTCGGAAAACCGCAGAAGGGATGCGTCAGCCAAACAAAGTCTGTCGAATCCGAACCATTAAGAACCGATTGTAGTACTCAGACCGAAATCACATATGAGTCGAACCAATATGGAGAACGTAACCCACTCTGGTGCAACTATAAGCTGCATTGGCGTCATAGCCGCGCAAGAGTTTGTAGGACTTTATGCCTAAGTTGGCCGACTTGTCGTTGAAATAACTTACCACCATCAAACTAAACCAGTAGAATTCTTTGTTATACCTGACCTAGAACAAAACTGTTACTTGGGAAAAGATTTTTGGAGAGATTTTGGTTTCCTTAATAATAATTACAGATCTTCCCGTAGAATCTGTCGCAGAACTAGATGTAGGTCGAGATGAGAACACCGTAACTAGTGTCCAAATGCATGCTCTCTCAGCTGCTCTGCAGCCCAAACTCAGCTCAGTGATTAGCGAGCTACCCTCTTACGAGAAAGAAGGCTTAGGACGCACACACCTAATAGAGCATAACATCGACGTTGCAGATGCTGAGCCCGTTAAACAGCGTCATTTGCCAGTTTCCCCTGCCAAAGAAAAACTGATGTTTGCCGAGATTGAAAACATGCTAGCGCTAGACGTGATAGAAGAATCGAAGAGACCATGGAGCAGCAATTGCGTATTAGTACAGAAGGGAGAGAAAAATCGTTTGTGCTTAGATTCCAGAGAACTGAATAAGCTGACGCTGAAAGACGCGTATCCTTTACCACATGTAGATGGCATTCTTAGTCGATTGCCCCTCGCTCGTTTTATCACTGGTCTCGATATAAAGCATGCATTTTGCAAATCCCGCTTGATAAAAAGTCTAGACTATGCAGCTCAAAGTCGACCGGGCAAGGTGATTAATGAATTCCCAGTCCCAACCACGGTGAAGCAATTGAGGCGATTCTTAGGTCTTGCCGGATGGTACCGACGGTTTGTAGAAACTACGCTGCAATAACCTTTCCCTTAACTGAACTTCTGAAAAAGAATAGACCACTGAATTGGAATTCGGAAGCAGAAGAAGCTTTTAAGCTACTGAAAAACAAGTTGACACCTGCACCTGTTTTGAGGACTCCTTGTTTTTCGAAACCCTTTATATTATTGTGCGATGCAAGTCTGTATGGTCTGTGTATTGGCCTAAGCAAATGATGACGGCGTCGAGTTACCAATTGCATATATGTCCGAAAAATTGTCTAAAGCTCAACGAAATTATTCGGTCACCGAACTCGAATGCTTAGCAGTTATTAAAGGAATAAATAAATTCCGAGCCTACATTGAAGGACAAGAATTCACGGTAGTTACCGATCATGCTTCTTTACAGTGGCTGATGAGGCAAAAGGATCTATCAGGGCGCTTGGCCAGATGGTCGATCCGATTGCAAGGCTTTTCATTCGAAATTAAACATCGAAGCGGATCGCAAAACGTCGTTGCCGACACCCTGTCCCGGAGGTACGAAGCCGACACCTTCGAACTTTCAAATTTTGGACCAATTATTGACGTATCGTCCACAGAATTTACTTCCCAGGAATATCTAGATTTGATAAAGAAAATAAATGAGAACCAGCCTAGGCTACCATACCTAAAGATTATCGATAAATTTGTATATAAGCGAACTGAACCCGCAAAAGATGATGATATAGCTAGATCAGAATCTTGGAAGCTTTGGGTTCCAGATAACTTGAGAGAACAAGTCTTATATCGAGCCCATAATCCGGCGGATTCAGCTCACCTCGGAATCGGCAAAATGGTAGAAAAGTTATAGCGACATCTCTTTTGGTCCGGCATGGTAACGCAAGTTCGTGATTATATATCCAATTGTTTCACATGCAAGTCAACAAAAGGTCCTAATACCGTTCTTTGGCCAACAATGGGCAAGCCTATGACGTCGGAAAGACCATTTCAAAAATTGTACATGGATCTGTTAGGTCCATACCCACGGTCAAAAAACGGAAACATCGGTCTTTTGGTCATTGTCGACCACCACACGAAGATTCACTTCTTACACCCGGTGAAAATGTTAACAGAATCTGTGACTTCCTGGAAAATCATGTATTTTACACATTTGGAGTACCGCAAATTATTCCCCACAGGCAAATGCAAGTGAGCGATTGAACCGTTCCATACTGGCAGCTATACGCGCATATGTAGGATATGATCAAACAAGCTGGGACGAGCATTTGAATAAAATTAGCGGATCACTGAGGTCTAGTCTGCATCGTAGTACAGGATTTGCACCATACTTTTTGTGCTTTGGCCAGAACATGATTATGAATGAAAATTAAACTTAGTTACGGACGACACGCCATTAAAAACACCTGATCTATTGTAACTAGTGCGCGCAAAAGCTAAAAGTAACAAAGCTCATGCAGATAAAGCGAAAACCTATAATTTGCGCAGCCGCAGGGTAAAGCTAAGTGAAGGCGATATTGTTTTCGTACACAGCTTTGCGCAAAGTAATGCAAGCAATAAGTTTAGCAGCAAACTCGCCCCAGTCTTCAATAAAGCTAAGGCTGTCAAGAAATTAAGTCCGACGTATTACGAACTTCAAATGAAAGCAACAAGTCTGAAGGAGTGTATCACATAAAGGACATAAAGCTATAGCCCCAATGTGATAAACATAGATTACTAACCCTTTTTCAGTTAACATCTTCTCGAGATGAAATTCTCGTAGTATTAACTGTGATGTGGGGGCCAGTAGGCTTGAATCAACTCTTAATATTCAGTCGTATATACCCAGCAGCTAAAGTAGAGTATTATCTCTCGAGGCGGTCAGCCTAATGTCGTCTCGCTCTCACGCATCGGCTATTGTATTATTTGCAGCTTCTCGCACCAGTTTACATTCGCACCTGATGCATAAAGCGACAAGAAAAGACATCAAAGAATAAGACAAGCAATCACGCCATAGTTTCGTTAAATATTACAAGCGACAAATGTAGTTATCCACGCGGTCACCTCGTTCACTTGGTTTTGAGCTGTGAAATCGAACAAACGTAACGGACGCATATTATCTGCTCATTAACATTGTTCAAGATTACACGTGTTACACTTTTTCGGTCATAAATAAAATTGAAGACCAACGTACTTGGTCGCGGACGCGACATAGTGATTGGAAAGGTGGTACTTTTGCCATGAGAAACAGTTAGTACTGTTTAACTCAGATTCACCTTTTTACAGGGAGCATCAGCAGCGGCCACCAACCTCAGCCATCGGCCGGTCTGCGTAAGGTGTTCCCGCGCCTTAAACATTCAACACATTCGGCGACCGGCCGAAAGAGCCCCACACTTAACTACCGCCCCTACATAGGCGTTTATTCTGCCAACTACTAAGCTTCAGTTCACAGGCGCTGTCGGCTCAATCAGAACTTTGCACCGGCACCCTTTTACCGCTTCATGTTTATTTAAAGCTTAGAACGACCAAGTAGTTATGTCGTGCGTACTTTATCTTACTTGGTAAAGTACAGCTAAGCTCGGTGACGTAAAGCGTAGACGTGACACAAGGAAAGAAGAAATGCAGTCCACAAAGGAGTGCAAAAGAAGTCTTTATCTGGAAACGAATTATAATTAACCACCATCGAATATAGCCTTGCTCGTTCGATACCTCGCGCGCAGGCGTTCTAAATGAAATTAGATTTTCGTCGAACCGCATGGGATTATCAGCTGTTTGATGTCTGTTGGACAGCCGATCTCAGTTTAGATTCTTAGATTTCAATTTTTTTTTATTATCTTAATGTAACTTTAATCTACGAATTTCCTGTGAGTACATAATAGCGTTACCAGTAGCAGCGATTTCCGTTTAAATAATTTTCTTTATGCACAGTAATAGATCATTTCGAAACACCACATCAATTGCAACTTCGATGGGCCCAACGAACCTGCACCGATTGATATAAGCGTGAGTGACAAGTCTAAGTCTAACTTAAAGTTAGTACGGCCTTTGATTGGCGAACGAATTATTTAATCGGGTTTATCGATACTTGAAGTTTACTTTAAATCAAATGCATAGATAAATTTTATAGTAAGGTCCGTCGTCGGCACGATCAAGGCTGGAATTATATTGTTTATGTTCATTTGAATAAAACATTAGTTAAGGGGTAACCACCCAAATTAATCACGAGTTACCAAGGTTGTGAGGGTAAAGAATAGGGAGCGATCAACATCAGCATAACAGATCACCGTTATCATTTACTTTTATTCGGTACGTGGGTACCGCCCGAATACACACTATTGGATCATCAACTTATTAGTTTATAGCCAGTGCACTTAACCTCTCTGAGCACAAAAGGAGTGATATGTGAAGGGAAGAGGAAAAGACCCACGCCAAATCCGACGAGCATAACTTATAGCAACGCAAGAAGTGCACGCCCTCCGAATCTCTTCACCTCCGTGTTAAAGCATCAACCACACGAAGCTAGTGTCCTCTTGAGTAGGGCACAAGATCGCATATATTCCCTTTTGGATTGCTACAGTATACAGCTCTTTTGCATCTCAGCGGCAAGGTACTCCTTTTATTGTTGAGGCACCGCAGTTGTTGCAGTCTGTGACGACATTTTTTTACCGTAGCTTTGAGGTGTGGCCCAAAGGTAAGGCGCTTGTCCAAGGAAATGCCGAGATACTTAGCTTGTGATGGCTGCTCCAGGGTTACTGCTTCTAGCTGGATTGGAGGGGCTTATTGTTTTCAGCGGGCTAATCTTAAAATTCCACCGTTTGCACCAAGCTGCGAGAGTATCAAGATACCCCTGTAACCGATTACTTGCTTCTACGATACTTTTGGAATTATAAACGACTGCGATATCATCTGCATATGTCGCAATTATAGCCTTAGAGGGAGCTTCCATATGTTGAGAGGTAGGGCTGGGTACAGCTGAGGTATACAAGGAAAACAGCAGCGGACCAAGAACACTGCCCTGCGGCACTCCTGCTCTCATAGTATAAGTGGTCGAGTATGTGTCCCTTATTTTGACCTTGAACTCTCGGCCTTCCTGATATGACCTTAAAAGGCCATAGTACGGTGCAGGTAAAAGGTTTTTTATTTTGCACAGTAATCTATCGTGCCACAGCTTATCGAACGCTTGCTGCATGTCAAATGAAGACAGGGTTGGAGAAATCTTGGTCGTCAAAAGCCTGAATGATGTGCATCACCAATCTGTGGACCTGTTTCACAGTGCCGTGTCCCCCTCGAAAGTCGAATTGCTGATCCGGCAAGATATTGCATTGGCTTATATTGGCAGTAATCCGATTGGCAATAGTCCTCTCCCATAATTTAGACAGGGATGGTAAGAGACTTATTGGCCGATACGACTCAGGATCCGCTTCTGGTTTGCCTGGCTTGTGTATCATCAGAATCGCTGCTAACTTCCATTGCTTTGGGAACACTTGGAGCCTGATAATAACATTAAAAATTAATACTATATAGAGGAGCGCCCTTGTAGGCAACGCTTTCAACGTAGCATTAAAAATCGTATCGATACCCGCAGCTTTATTTTTCGGCAATAGTTTGATCGCTTCAGTTATTTCTTCAATCCTTATAGGATTAATAGGCAGGGACAGCTGCAAAGGGGTCTGCAGATTCTGAAGGGCCTCCCTAGTCTTCTCTATCGTAGCAAAGTCATAAGGAGTGAGACGAGCCTCTAGATGGTATCCGAAAGCATTAGCCTGTTCCCTTTCGTTTTTAGCAAGTTCGCCAACATGACATCGGACAGGAACCTGTCTAAAGGGTTGTCGTTTAAGCGATTTTGTGCATTTCAATAGAGTAGATCGCATCGACGGTCCATGGAAGCTAGTTTTTGCTCGAAGAAATCACTTCTGAGTTCCCTTAAGAGGTTACGTAGCTGTTTTGCTGCTCGCTGAGAACAATGCCATAACCAATGGGACGTGACTCAGGATAGGGTGGTGTTGTGGCAGTAGCAGCTCTATATATATTTTCAGTTAGAGAATCTACTGCATTCTCAATGTCTTCTCCAGAGTCGATAGTCGAATTTATTTGAATGGAGCATTCAAAATGTTGTCTGAAAGCTAGAGCTTGGCCTGAGATTAATATCATCTGTTTGCAATTTAACAACAAGGGCTATATGGTCAGAGTCTAAGTCCCAGCTTTGGCATTTGCTTGGGAAACCGGTATCCCATGTTATAATGCAATATCAATGCAAGTAGGTGTGTGACTGGAAACATGTGGGTATCTAGTTGGTGATCCTGTTGCAAGAATATTAGCTCCTCTGGCTGTAATGGCTTCGGCTAGTTCTCGGCCCCTGGGTGAATTGTATGTATTTCCCCACAGCCAATGTCGCGCATTCCAGTCTCCACCAACCAGATGCCTTCAATTCTATTCCTTGGTGGGCAGTATATGGTGCTATATTCGATGTCTCCCAAACCTGTGGCAACTTTCATTGAAGAAATTTGTATGGTTCGCGTTTTAATAACTCTTTGAGAAATGTGGCGGAGAGAACTCTTCACGAATACCGCCGCTCCTCCGCTGCCGTGATTGTGGCGTGATGGCTTGTAAGCTGGATAGAATGAATACTCGTATATTTTGACTGTTTCCCCTCGGTTTAGTCTGATCTCATTTAAAAGAAGAATGTCGACATTGTTGTTGTGCGCGAAGAGCTTAACTTCTCTGGCTTTCCCTGTAATGCCATTGACATTCCAGATAAGGATTTTGAGGGAATTCATTGTGAGGCTGAAGCGTTGTTATGGAGCTGGTAAGACGATACATCCCCAGTCCATTGCTGTATCATGTTAGCCATTTCATGAACCATTTTTTCGAGCGTAGTCGTTGACTGTTTTGCTTGTTTTGTTGTTGTTGTTCTCGTTGCTGCTCCTGAAGCCACAAGAGGAATTGCTGCTGTTGCTGTATTTGCAGCTGTTGTTGCCATTTCAAAAACTGCTGTTGTTCCAATAGTGACTGAACGTCAACTTAATGCTGCTGCTGCCTAATATTTTCTTTTCGTTTTAATAACTGTAGTAGCACTTGAAGATCATGTATACGGCGCTGGGCAGGCTCGTTGCGTTTCTTGCTATTGAGGCATAGGATCTGCCTCCAGTATTGACTCTAGAGGTGTTAGGCATTGTCGTGTTTGTTGCTGTCGAGTTGGTTGTTGCTGCTGCTGTTTTCGTTGTGGTTGTTGCTGCTTTGCTTGATTTGTATCCCTCCAGGTCTGTCTAGACGGCAACGTGTAAGACTGTTTCTTCATTGAAGACCCCATTGATCGTTGAAGATACTCCTGGTACCACTGGCATCTTTTGTAGCCTACCATATGATTCCCTCCACAGTGCATGCAGGTAGGCTGTTCATCTTTGGGACGTCCGCATAGCTTGGTGAGATGATCTTCGCCACATCGTGCACAATTGGGATGACGATGGCAGTATTTGGTTGTGTGACCGTATTCCTGGTATAGTATGCATTGAGCGATTTCAGATGTTTTGCGCATCCTTTCTATTCTCACTTCTTGTCGGCAGTGTTTTGATATCATATATTTCATTAATTTTTGCGCATGGCCTTAATTTAATGAAGAATATATTTAGTTTTTCAACTCTGTTGGTCCTGATCTTGGGTTGTGTACCTGCAGAGTATCAAAGCCATTTTTTTTTAAATTGGCAATAATTTCGTTGTTTAAAGTGATATGGTGGAGCCCCTTAACTACTATTCTGTAAGGCTTCTCTTCCTTCAATTGATATGTATGGAACTCAATACCAGTACAAAATGGTTAACTTTGGCTCTGTAATTACTGTCTTTGGGAAATATACTCACAACTATTTGCAGTGGCTTTGGGGTACCGTTAAGCTGATTGTTGTTATTAGACACATTATGATGTGAGTTGTTGGCTG
Organism: Drosophila montana; assembly: GCF_035044405.1. NCBI lineage: Eukaryota > Metazoa > Arthropoda > Insecta > Diptera > Drosophilidae > Drosophila > Drosophila montana. Next base: position 208,930 of record NW_026999179.1, read on the forward strand.
TGTCACTTGCATCAGTACTGTCATTAAAAATATTCCGATGCACAGTCTCAGAAACGCTAGTAGGGCCTTCATTTGTAGCTATGGAACTTTCGGCAACATGGCTTACACTGGTTTCCTCCATGTCCATGTCCATGTCTAGCAACCCAAACCTGTTGCTAGAGTTTGCAATGGTAGTTGATGCTGAGGGCGAGACCAAATCTTTGTTCGGTCTCTTAATGCTAGTATTGGGAGATGAAGGTTTCTTCCTCTTATTTTTCAAATTTGTTTGGGCTGCCTCCAATTTTGTAGCAGCTCCACTGGGTGCTAGAGAGTCAATTTTAGCATCTCCACTGAGTTGGGTGAAGCAAGCTCCATGGCTATCCAAGCTTCCGCTAGGGCTCACACTGCTGATTGCAGCAGCTGCCGCAGTTGCCGTGGTGTAAATAGAAATACTAGTAGCACCAGTAAGTGTTAGTGTTGTTGTTATTGTACTGATGTTCTGAGTATCAGTGCATAAAAGGCGTTGCGCGTTAATGTCCTGATCTCCAATGGAGATTTCCCAGCTACTTGGTGCATTTTTTCATTATCAATCTGCTTATTATTAAGCAGAGAGTTAGAAAAAAGTTACTCATCCATTTTGATTAATTTATATTATTTGTTAACTTTAAAGTTAAAGTTAAGCTTATAAACAGTCAATTTTGGTTATTTCCAACAGGTGCAGAAGTACGTCAGATCAGTTTAGCTGATAAGCGCTGCGTTTATTGCCCCTCTTGTGCGTCTGCGCGCAGAGAGAGGGGTAATGTTTTGCCCAAAACGGACAACGAATGCAGTCTTATAGCACTACACTTGTAATTTGTTGCTGTCAAATTGCCAACACTGCAGGAGACAGCGTCCGAAATTTACGATTTGTGCTATTTTTAGCACACGTAGATTGCACAATAGATAAACACGAACTTTGTCTATGCGCGACACAACCGATCTCGATGAGAGCAGATTAGCGACTCGAATAAACATTGTTAACACACCATTTTTTTTACATGGGGCTCAACCGTCGTACCACAGATAAAGAAAGCCGTAAATACGTTCATTTACCAAGCCGAAAACAAAGTCAACGTAATTTCATACAGAAACCGCCGGTGAAATACACAGTTGCGAAAATATATATATATATATATATATATGTATATAGAAAGAAAAAAATAGATGATCAAGCAAGAAATGAAAAGCAGCAATACAGGAGAGAAACGAAAAAATGAACTCCATATTTGCTATGAACGCTCGAGAATTTGAAATATAAATAGACAATGATAAAATTAAAAATTAACAACCGTTGCAAGAAAAATGTGCAGGAAAATGCATACAAGCTGGAATTACACGAAAGGCAAAGAGGACAGCCGCCAGAAAGTAGCGATCAACAAAATATAAACACTTAAGAAATTAATAATTCTATAAGAATGCTTGCTGAGAAAATAAACCAAAACGAAGTACAGAAATTGTTAGTGTCTCGATTGAGTGTTTTTCTAAAGTTGTTCCTAATTTTAATGGCGTTACAATTCCAATTTGATGCATATGATTAAAATGCAAAACAAAAGTATGCATCTCTTTTTTTTGAAACTGTTACAGATGCTAATAATGATTTATTTTTGGATGAATTAGAGAAAAAAATTGCAGCCACGAAAGCCAGGTGTATCCCTTTTATAGTGCTTCGCCGTATAAAGAGCTTATTAAGGCATATGAATAAATCAAATAATTGTTGAAAAACTGTGACAAAAATGATAAACGCCTGTATGCAGCAGATATACGCGGTGAATATGAAGTTGATAACAAAAATAACAATCGTTATCAGCAGCACTGTTACAATTGTGGTTCATCACCATACAAAAGAACAGAATGCAAAGTGGGAACAAAATGCTTTAAATGCAACGGAAATTGACATATGGCTAAAGATTGTGGTGCAATGTTGTGTCAATGTTGTTTCTAATGAAAAGCGTGTTAAAGAACTTATTATTAACAATAAAAAGCTGTCGTGTTTAATCGACACAGGCGCAAATTATAGTTATTGCGTAAGTGCGTGTTTGATAAAAATTTTGCAAACTACCTGCTACAAAAATTCATGCTAAGCTGTTTGGTTTAGGCAACGTCGCTACGTCTGTTTATTGCGAATTTTATGCTGCATTTTTATTAATTCCGAATTCGAAGATAAACGTTGATTTACTTGTCGGATACGACCTCTTACAGAAGTTTAAAGTGACGTTAAACGCAGGTATCTACACGTTTAAACAAGTGGAGGAGAACGACAATATCAAGCAAAGTAGTCTTAGCAAAAAAGAAAAATGGCACTTATAGACTCTGCATAGACTATCTCAAGTTGAATACTTTGGATTTAAAAGACAAATTCTCAGTGTTAATTGTAGAAGAAGTTTTGGAAAAAATTCAGAATTCTAAGTATTTCACAGTAATAGATCTGAAAAATGTGTTTTTCCATGTGGAAGTAGAGGAAAGCAGTCGTAAATGTAGCGCCTTCGTGAAAATATGCAGCTTGCTTTGCGGTCAAGCATTTTGCTTATATTGCATAGATATAGGATATGAGCCTACAGTCCAAGTGGACGCCCAAGTCTGGGCGTCGCGTGAAAGTGACGCAAGCGGACTTGGCACTGTTTTTGATGACGTTCCAGTTAGTTGTCCAAGTTCCAACCAGCAGCAGCCAGTCCTGCATAGTTGTCGCAGCCTGTAGGAATTCGTGCGACGCCAGGAAGGCCATATCATCCGCGTACGTTGCCACCAGCAGTCTCGCATCGTGCTGAGGAGGCTGCATTGTGAGAAACCTGCTTCGATGCCTTTGATCCCGGAGCTTTGATCTTTGACGGCCACGTTGAAGGTGCGTTTTGCCAAAAATGTGCTTAGGATGCTGAAATATGGCGCAGGGAGAGGGTCTTTGATTTTGGAGAGAGGGTCATCGTACCAGACCATGTAAATCGCCTGTTTGACTTCGAGAAACACTCCAACGCAGTATTCCTTCTATTCGAATGCCTCCAGCACATGGTTGACTACTCGGTGGACCTGCTCGGGGCAGCCGTAAGACTTCCTAAAGCCAAACTGATGGTCCGGGATCAGGCGCGCGACCTCGTTGAGCTCCACTTTAGAAAGCGTCGGCATTAGGCTTATAGGTGTGTTAGCGGCTTACCGGGTTTGGCGATCATGATGATTTTTGCACGTTTTCATTGCTTCGGGAAGTGACCAAGCCTGGGCATGGAGTTAAAAATTATCGAGCGCTTTAAGATGCGTCCTGATTTCCGCAGGGGATATGCTCCATATTGGAAGAACCATCTGCATCGAGTGACTCAGCTACATTACGGCGCCCCCAGGTAGGTTTTCCTTTCGGGTCCTGACTTCTGGGCTTAGCAGGGAGCTTCTAAAAGTGCGAGTGCGAGGCGCAGTTTGCGGGGCTTCTGTGGGGCTTCCTTCTCTAAGGTGCTCTAGCGCAAACAGAAGTGGAAGGTGATCCGAGGTCAGGTCCAGAAGCTTCTTATTCTTAGCTGTTCCTGTCTGAATCTTTTGTAGTTGGTGTTGCAGTAGCTCTATATGGGTAGCACGTTGTCTCTCCAGTGGCTATGACTTCGATGCTTTCGGTTTTAATGACAGAGAAGGGCGTTTTCACTCTGGAGCACATCATGTAGTTTCCCCACCCGCGATGTTTGGCACTCTAGTCTCCCCGCCCCCCTGAATTTTTGACGGAGCTGGTGGAAGAGGGCTGCTCCTCCATGTTTGCTGTTGTCTGGGTGCTTGGTGGTGTGGAGAGTGTAGCACTCTGAGGATGATACAGGAGCAGAAGTGAATCCCTGTGAAATTCTCGTACTGCACGTACTTCCTACTTATGCGTGTGATTCGCTACAGTGGTAGCAACACCTGTCGATATCCAAGTGTGCACTCGCTTGTTAGCTGATTGTCCCCACACTCCTTGCACACATAGTGTCTCGAGCAGTAGGACTTGGTGTGCCCGTATTTTTGGCATCTATTGCATTGCACTGGCCCGACATTTTGCGAGGCTTCTCCCAAGACACTTTGTGTCTGCATAATACACTTATTAACTTAATTGAGTTGTTATGGTCCGCCTTACTCAGGTCAACAAATCTCATGTTGAGTGGCTCGTTATTGAATCTGCTACGCGTGGTGTATATGCTGACAGCGTGGGGCCACTTATCTGCACTTTCTCAGCAATATGCGGTATGGACGGTCCTTTGTCAGTTGGTGGTGGTGGAACACACAACCGTTCTCGCGAAGGTGCCTTGCCGCCTTTCGGTAATCGTTCGAGTAGCGACACAGAATAATGCAGTCGCCAGAGTTGAGCGCTTTCATGGTGCAGGTGTTCGTGCCAAGGACATTATCAAGTTCTTGTAGAACGTGGGGAAGCTGCCGATGCCTGGCACAGTTATTCTTGGCACATTGGCGAAAAGGCGCTCCTTTTGGGGCGCCGTCTGGGTGGGTTGCAGGTGCGTGAAAGTTTCTGATTTGCCGCTTGTTGCCTGCTGGCCATTGCACGTGCTGCGTGCGAGGTGGATGGTCATTCATCTAAGTCTTCATCATCACACCACCATCTCTCATTTTTTGGGGGCCCCGATTTTGGGCTTGAACGTTGCCTTTTGCCAGGTGGCTATAGGCTTTGGTGGGTATTTGCTCAGAAAGGCATGGAGGTTCGGGCTTGTAGCAGGGCTCAGTCTAGGGAGAAACGGGGAAGTAGGGCCCTAGCAGCTGATGGCATATGAGAGAGAACATGCAGTTGTGGGGATGCACGACGTATTAGGCTGCGTTGTGCCCCGGCACAGCGTAATGTATGGCGGAAGAGTATTTTCCGTTGGATTATATATTGGTAACGCAGCATAGTCGCGATAATAATGACTTTGGTTGTTGGACGCCATTAGTCTTAATTATTTTCCAAAAACAAAAACCTGCACTTTATTACAAAAAATCACTATTATTTTTGTAAAAAGTGACTTTGGTGAAGAGTTACGGCTGTTTATGGGCGATCAGCTGAGCGCAGTGTGAGCTTAGCTAAAACTGGCTATCTTACACTCGCACGCTGTGACACTTTTGTAAAGAACAAAAATGTTGTAATTTTAATTAAATTAAAATTAATCAATTTAAACTCGGCACTTTGGCTGCCAGAGGCAGCACTTCTAATTTTTTCGCGCTCCTTAGACGATTCGTTTGGTAAGCCCTGAGGCGGGCTTACTTAGTGTCACTGTCACTGATAGTATTCGCGTTTTGCCTGTGATGCACTGAACATACACACACACGGAAATGCACAAAAACACCACCGATCTCCGCGAAAGATAAAGGGAATTGTTTTTTTTTTTTTTTTTTGAATAAAACGATTGGCGATGTATATTCACAACTACAAGGTTGAATTATGTCTTCTCTAAGATAGGTTGAATTATGTCTTCTCTAAGATTTCTATCTAACATTATTTCACATTTTATTTTCGGGTCGGCAAGTTGTCAGACGTTTAATATGATGTTTCTAACTATTAGTATTTAGTGCGTAAAATATATCCAAAATGTTTATCTGCATAATACACTTCTCAAAATTGTTTTCTGTTTTTGTTATATCAAATCGTAGGTTTTTTTACTGTTGTTCCTCTAACGATTTCAATTTTTTAAAAAGCTTATGTAATTTTTCCTGCTTTTTGTTTGCATTAAAGTGCTAAGAATTATCCTTATAGGATTATTGCTTTCGTTTCGACGTTAAATGGCTAAGACTGTGACCATTTTTCAAAGTATTTATATCGATGATAAGGTCACATTCATCCATGAAATCCCTACCGAACACTATCATGCCGCTATTAAACCTGTCATATACAACATTAATCAATATTTTGCAAATTCACTGAAGTCCCTGATTTTCACCTTTTGTGTTGCTATGCGTAGGGCACCCAGCGGATATTTTTAGTTTTTAACTTATTTATTTTTATTAAATGGTCGATAAAAACGAGTGTCTTCCTAATTTTTCAATTAATCAAATTATATAAATTAAGTGCTAAATGCCTTATAAGAATACACCATTTTCTGATAGCGTCACCGAACAACGGTTGTGTTTTATTTGCCCGTCCGGCCAGCTATGCCCCTTTTCACAGCTAATTTTCTAAGTGACGCTTAGCCTACGGCTAAGAAGAAGGGTGCTTTTGATCTCCATTAGTCGGCGACTCTATTAGAAGAGAGAGCTTCAGCATTACTCTTTGGGAGCTTCCTTTAAAATAAAAACGAATCCAATGCCAAATCGATCAAGTTTAAGAAGTAGAATATCATGTTGCATAGAGTCAAACGACTTACTGAAGTCAGTGTAAATGACATTAGCTTGCATTTTAAAAAGGAAATCATTATTATCCAAGGAAGGAAATTATAGCAGATTGGTCGTAGATGACCGATTCTTTACGAATTCATGTTAAAAAGGGGAGACAACGAATTTGCAGAAATGCTGAAAATTTGAAGTCTTTATTGTTAGGGATAACCGACAGTTTTGCAATGCCCCTGTAATTTTATATATCAGACTTTCCACCTTTCTTATGGAGAGGAATGATATAAGATTATTTCCAAAGAGATGGAAAGACAGAAGATTCAAGGTTAGCAATGGACGAAGAAGGGAAGAACTACACTCCTTGAGTAGACAACTAGGAATATTGTCAGGCCCAGGAGAGTAAGAAGATTTAAAAGAATTTATAACAGAAAGGAGATAGTTTTTGGAAAGAATGGGAGCAGGAATAGAACTAGAGGAAGTAATAGCATAAGGTTAAGAATTATTATTACAGACTGAAGTGTAGGTTGATTGGAATAACTTAGCAAAAAGGTTAGCAGAATAACAGAAGGTGGCAATCTTGAAGATTTACGCTTCAAGTTTACGAAATTGTATTACTCTCTCGGATTTTGGGCAAATTGCCTTTTGCAACGAGAAAGATAATTCACAAAGCACTGAGAATTAAGAAAATAGAAATTCCGCATGGTTATGGAATATTTTGCCAAGTCACTACTCGAACCAGATCAATTAAACTTTTGAAAATATTTATATTTTATATTTTTTAGGTTTGATAGTCTGGGAGTAAACCATGGTGGATTTGAAGAAGCAGTCGCAGGAATTGAATTGGAAATATAAATATCTAAGAGGGAGCTCAGGGTGTTATAAAAAATATAAAAGCAGTATTCATATCAACCGAGTCATATAAAAAGTCCAATCGGTTGCATGAATACGTTGATTAAGCAAGGAATAGATTCCTTTGCGAAAGCAACGGCGGTGCTTATAGGTAGCATTGCAACCTCTAAAGTAGGATGATATACATCCTCAGGAAGAAATAAAGGAGGGGACCTGGACACATTGCCAGTAAGGTAGTCGTTAACAAATACAAGATCAAGTGCTCTACTCAAATGATAAGGAATTGTATTGATTTGAAACAACGAAAGGTCAAGCGTGCAATCTATAAAGTCATGCTGAGCTAAGGGTACTAGATAATTTTCGGCAGTGAATAGTGACCAAGATATATTCGGCAAATGAAAATCACCTAACACTATAAACAGGTCATTATCACGCACTTCTGAGGAAACTTCATTAATAAAACTAATATGTTTCATACAAGCTTGAATATCAGAAGAAGGAGGAACATAGGAGCATGTAATATAAATATCTCGTGATGGAAAAGACACCATAACTCAGTGTCAATAAGCGTAGTAAAACAGAATGGTTCTGACTGGAAAGTGGCTTTATCGGCAATTAATACCCCACCACTTCGAGTCAGCCGATCATTTCTATGCAAAATAAAATTGTTTGAAAAAACTTCAAAATCAGATATGGTTGAAATTAACCATGTTTCTGACATTCTTATAATGAATAGAGACTTGGTTAGAGGACGAAGTTAGTTTTTTGGGGTAGTAGCAGTAACTTGTGTTGAAGGGACTGGACGGGTGACAGGGAAAAGCTAGTTACGCTTTTTTGGCTTGAACTTGTGCACAATCATGTGTGGAGGCCAACATTTAGGATCACAAATGATTGGGAGCATATCATGTGAAACATTAATTTTGAAAGATGCTATTTCACGAGGAGAGGTGAAATTAAATTTTGTTATTGGCAAGCTAGCAGAAGATTTGCTAGCAATATAGGCTGCCAATGACTCACAAGTGGTGTCAGACGAGAGTCGAGACACAAAAACTTGCCTACGAGGGGCAACAATACTTAAAGTAGGAGCTGATGGGGCTACAGGTAATACAAGAGTTGGTGGGACAAAAGAGGCATCGTGATTGCTTTTACCAATCTGGGGTAGGTTTACCTTTGCGGCCCCTGCTGACGGGGCTGAAGCAGTTTCGCTGACTGCGGCAGGTTCCACTACAGGGTCTACTGGGACTACTCCATGAGATACAACAGCGGGTAATATTTGGACAATCGCTCAGAGAAAGCGACAATGACAATATTAGGGATAAATCCAAGTTGCTAAGCACAACAAAAGAGGCGTAGGAGTTTGGATAGTCGGAGAGTGTAAATGCACATATTGTGGCTCCAACCGGCGATTGGGTGGACACCCGAATTTGTATTTGCTAACCAACTCACAACTCGAGTCAAAACTACTGGAGAGCAGCTTAGCCACGTTATTAAGTTTTAAGAATTGATTTCTCACAGAATTATACATTCTGGAGAAATCAATTTGCCGCTGCAGCCCTTCTTGGCAATTGCAGCGATCTTGTCGCAATCACGCCCAGTGAGACCTGCACATATAGCACGCAGAGCGGAGCGCCAAAACGAAAGAATCAAAACAGACTATAACATCAACACGGAACTGACGCCGCGTTCAATTAATGCAATAATTAACAGGCTTACGCTGCACAGCAGATAGCACTTTGCACAACTAATTATAGCTTTTTAAATATAGCACTAAAAATGCAAAATTTAGGATCAAAAAGCAGGATTCAAGTGCAAAAATATATAGAAATCTTGGAGCACAAGTAAAACACGTCAATCACTCCCAACTGAGAACTCTCTTAATTGTCCTTTGTATGTGGGAGAGCCGGATGCACTGCAAAAGTTAAATCTGACAGCGTTTTATACCCCGAACCCATTTAAAATGAGTTAAAAGGCTATACTGTATTTTTTCAAACAGGCAGAAAGAAGCACCCCATAAAGTATAAATATTTTTGATCAGCATCGCTAGCCGAGTCGATTTAGACATGTCCGTCCGTCTGTCCGTCCGTATGAACGCACGTATCTCAGAACCTATGTGCTATTGTGAAATTTTGAACATTGCCGGCGCAGTATGAGTCTGTTTCCGATAATCGATTGCTTTCCCCATTTCCAAATCGATGTCGAAATACTGTTTTTTGATCAAGTCTCTTAGGTTCTAAAAGCTAGAGTCTTCAAATTTGACATGTAGCTTCTTGAATAGTATATATTTATATCTAATATTTTTAATTTTAAAGCTATCGCCAGGCGGAAGCCTATACACCTTTGAATTAAATACTCACCAATTAGGCCACAATTTTAATGCAATTGATTTTTTGAGAATATAGAAATATTCTATAGCATAAAGGATTTTCTCTTGACAAACACATGAAGATCAGTTAAGAAGCACATAAGTACTCTTATATACACACACATTCATATACATTCTATTAACAGTATTTTGTTATTTTAATTCGTTTTCTATCTATTGGAAAGTGAATTGCTGATATGGCTGTCGAGTAAGGGCGGTTGTGTTTAGTGCGGCTAGGCGAATCGATAGCTAAACTATCGTCATGAAAGTTTGCATACGTCCTTCTTTCTGTTGCCCGTGGTATATGGTATATAACCAGCTGGATCGGACAATTATATCATATAGTATATATCTTAACCATACTCGGCATTGACTATTTTCCCTGAGCTTCTAAGATACGAACAAAACATTATGAGCAGAATGAAAAAGTTCGGTCTGCAAGGCTATTAAATCTTCGGCTTTCCGAAGATAGCCTGCTAAAGCAAACGAGCTCGTAGCTTGAGCTGCATTTGGAGTTTGCAGAAGAGGGTTCAGCTTATCCCTTTGTCAGGAACTCCCGACTAGAATCTCTTGCTTGTTTTCTGTAGGTTTCTGGCTTCTACATGTTGGTTCATTTCTATGCAAGCTCTCGTAGCGATCGGACGTTTAATCTGCTCCCGTGTGTGCCTGTGTTAGTGCACCGATTAAAACTGTACATTTATCTGAAGTGATAGTGTCACTTACCCCGCCCGCGCCCAGGCACTATAAATAAATCCCGCACATAGTGGGTCTTCACACTACGAATGCTGGCACTGGCAGCCAAAGGGCAGTGTTATAATCAAGTTATCAAAGAAACCGCTTTTCTCCATGTACATGTGATCTTTAAAGCTTAAAAATACTAATACAAACATAGCAGTGACCAATAAGAAGCTTGCCAGTGCTGGCGTAATGGGCAAAATCAGTGACAGTGCTGAGCGTGACTTGATCACGACAAATCACATTTTCGGAATAGTCATTTTCTAAAAAATACAGGCTGAAGTAAAGTCTAGTTTCCTTATATTACTTAGTACTTTTTATAGTTTTTTTTCTTGTTGTTTCCCAGATGCCTACGAGATCAAGGTCTCTCCCTCAAGAGCCCTGAGGATCTACGTAAAAGATTCAGACAATCACATAGCCATGCGTGGAAGCTGCAAAGCTGACAGCAGAGGCAAAGCGCTGCGTGAAGCGATCACCAGCTGCTTAGCCCAGGTCCTGGCCACCGGGAGACCCTCCCACTTATACAACGGGCAAAGCACCCCTTCATGTATAGAGTTCTTTATATACAAAGGTATCCCCAACAGCGTATTATCGGTTCGTGAAGAGTATGAGCTCTCATCTGACAATCTGCCACTCCTTGCAACGGTCTCTACGCCTGTTCAAAGGACCCCAAGAAAGCGCAGGCTTGTCTCCCTCCAGTTGGACATACAACGTTTTCGATCTAAGCACTAAGCACTCAGATCTTGACAGCCGAGGAGGCTGACGTTGCAGGTCAAACCCTGTTTGACTAAGTTCATGCCGCGGCTGCTAACGCTGCACCAGCACAAATGTACCTTTCGCTTACAAGCCAAAACACCAGGACGTTGAAGGCCTTCTTTCCCTGAAAAAGCGACTGAGGATCGCTATCAATTCAGGAAGGAGTTGACTAAAAGCCACAGACACCATGCTGGAGAAAACAACGGCAGGCGAGAGCACCAATTTTGCGCTGTGGAAATTAAACGGCAAGCTGCGCCAAAGTTCTCAGTCGGACATCCCGATGACACATGTGCCAGATCGCCAATGGACAGAGCCGAAGCCTAGAGGAGCATTTCAAGCCGTTTGAGACCACATCGAATTGCAGGATACAGCGAGTCTCGCAAAGTCTTAAGGCGCCACTCCAAATGTCCCTCCTTGTACCACCTTCTATAAAATGATGCAGGAGATGAGGAGAGTAAGGACGTAAAGCCCCTTGGGAAGATCGATTAGACAACCAGACAATCAAGCTAATGCAGCCCTTCGGTTAGGTCACCAGTGGCCTGGAAGAAAAAATTATAAATAACTGTTGGCGCCACGGTATACGACGAAGAAGTACTCGGCCTTTGCTTGAATTAACTGAATAATTTATATCTCATTTTTGAGAAAAAATACTGAGTCGGACAAAGCTAGATATAGATTATCCTCTAGTTTTACTGAGAATTTTTTACTTTGAAATAATAATCAAAGAACTCAAACATATTCATTTATTATATCAAAAATTTATTTAGAACGGAAAATGTATCATTTTTTATTTAAATTGCTGGTTGTTTGTATTGTAATTATCCTGCGGCCAACCTATTCTATGGTTAACAATTATGTTAACTCTTTTCGAACGAGCAATTTAAATACTGTTCTACTTCACTGCGCAAATGGTGATAAAGAATGGCCTTGCGAACCTCAATTACTTATAACTATTAACTTTATACCCAATTTAAATGTGGAAGCTCACGACAACCTTCTTATACTGGATGATGCTTACGAGCCTACTAAACGTCAAAATTTAAAAATAATGTCTCCGTACATAATTATAGTTAGCAGAAGCGAGCCAATAATTATGCACCCACTACTGAAACCAAAAGTAAGTTGACTGTTAATTTTATTTATATATGTACACAATTGTAAGTAATACTACCTTACAAAATGCTTACAGTGGACGAGTTTTAATAATTATAGTGGTGAGTATTTTTTTTTTTACCTTTATATCAATAGTTAATAATACTGTCAATAAGTTGCCAAATAAATTTATTGGTTTATATGAAACGTTTTGAAAAGTAGTTTTGAAAATCCAGAATCTTTACGTTCAACCCATTTAAAATGAGTAAAATTGATAAATTAAGTCATATCTGACTATGGTCAACAAAAACGAGTGTCTTTCTCATTATTCAATATATAAAATTATTGATGGCTCTGGTGACCTTTCCATATTTAAAATATTTGTTGGCTAGCTCGAGGTCCGTGTTTGTAAAGACAAACAATGAAAACAATTTTATTTATTTATTTTGCTTCCGATATACATATTTCGGTTGCACATCGGCAAACCATCTTCAGGGCACTAACACCAAGATACAAAAAACAATTAACAATTAGAATACAATAAATTAAACATTATTTCGAACATTTTACATACATTATTTTACACGTCCGCGCTGGAGATTGATACTGAGGCTGTTTTGAGAGGTGCCTGTACAAGTGCGCGCAATTTCCGTGTCTATCTTGTAGTTTAGTCGTTTGTTGGTTGGTGTGTTAATTATATGTAGCATTTCCAATGTGTGTCGCTTGTTATAGTGTTGTTCTTGTTGTAAGATTGTTGTTTCATCAAAATTTGGTGTGTGGTTGCTTTTTATACAATGGGTCATAAGTGCTGTTTTCTGTATATTATTTTGATGTCTTAGTTTGAAGTCCGATTTATGTTGACTAATCCTTGTTTTTAGCTTCGATTTTGTTGTACCTATGTAGACACTATTGCACTTGTTGTTGTTTTCCCCGCCACATGGTATTTGGTAAACGACGTTGCTTTTGTCGATCATCGGGATTTTCGACTTTATCTTGTTGAAGAATTTTTGTAATGTATTCGTCGGTTTGTGTGCTACTTTTATATCTTGTTTGTTATAACAAGCTGAGTTTGTGAGGCGTTCTGATAGTCGTGGTACATATATTAGAGATTTATATATTTTAGCAGGTTTTGTTGGCTTTTTTCTTTCAGTTTGTCGTCTTTTTAATAATGTTTTGATTATATTTGGGGGGATGTCATTTTTGGTCAAGAGTTTTTTGATTTCATGTTCAATTTCTTTGTGGTATATTGTGTCCGATATGTTAATCATTCTATTCATACAGCCTAGTGCTGTATTGATTATCATACTCTTTGGGTGGTTTGAATTGAAGTTGAGTATTCGTCCGGAGGCTATGGGTTTCCTATACCACTTTATTTTGAGTGTGTTGTCCATTCTGCTTACAATAGAGTCTAAAAATGGTAATTTCCCGTCCTTTTCTAATTCCATGGTAAATTTGATCTGCTTGTGGAAGGAATTCAAATCTTTTAGAATTTTCTCCACTTCTATTTTGTTAGTTATGGCAAAAAGGTCATCTACATATTTGGTCAAGAGTCTTGGTTTTATTTTTAATTTTTCTGTAATCTTGTCTAACAGTTCCTCCATTACTATATCTGCGATTACTGGGGAGGCCGGTGATCCCATTGGCATTCCTTTTAGTTGTGTGTATATTTTGTCTTCGTATTTAAAATATCTGTTTTCTTGAATGCAGAACCCAACTATGTCCATAAATAGTTGTTTTGGTATACTCGTGTGCTCTTCTAATTTGGTCGATTTTTGTCTTATTGTGTCAAGTGCTAATTCTATTGGTATGCTGGGAAATAAGGATACTACGTTAAATGATACTAATGTTTCTTCTTCTCTAATATGGAAATTGTTAACTCTGTCTTTAAAATCTACCGCGTTCTTGATGTTGTACCTAGAGTCCATTGTCAGATTTTTTAATATTTGTATTATGTATTTGCACAGCCCGTAAGATTGAGATCCGATGGAGGAACATATTGGTCTAAGTGTTGTTCCTTCCTTGTGTATTTTTGGTAGTCCATATATCCTCGGAGGTACCGCTGTTGTTGTAGTCATCTTATTTCTTTCGTCCTTTGAAATAAGACCCATCCTGAATAATTGTGCCACGAAGTTGTTATTCTTTGTCTGTAGTCTTGATGTCGGATCGTGTCTCAGTGTTCTATACGCGCATAAGTCGTCTAAAATATTTGTTTTATTTTTATAATCATCCACATCCATTGCTACGGTTTTGTTACCCTTATCCGACGATAGAATTTTAATATTTATATTTTCTTTCAATAATTTTCGTGTCTGTTCCTTTAACCTATAAGAGCTAGAGACTTAAAATTTTAGCTGTAGGTCCTCCTAGTGCCCGCACAGATCGAGTTTGTTTCCGATATTCGATAACTAGCCCAATTTCCAAGTAATCTACGAAAATCGATATCGAAATTGTGTTCTTTGAGCAATCTCGGAAAATAATATGAGGTAAAGTCACCAAGCTAGACATGTAGCTTCTAGAATAGTATATATATATCAAGTATCTTTCCTTGTTTAGCTATCACATAAATCATGATAAATCCTACCCGCTACTACCTCATAGCTATAAATCAAGTAAAAACACCAATTTATGCCGCCCACCGATATAAGCCACAATATAAATGGAATTGACTTTTTGATAATACACGAATATTCTCTAGTACAATAAGATGTACTGTAGAAACTTTCATCAAGATCGGCTATTAAAGAAAACGTGTTTTACCTTGCATCGTATCAGAGGCAGCAAGCACACATTCCAAGTATTTCTGTATACATTTACACACACACACATTCATGCCCGTCTGCTTTGAATTCTATCAACAGCATTGCAATTGCGATTGTATTGTTTTCTGTGCTGCTATTCTAATTCGTTTTTTTCTCACGAAGACATAATTATTGGCGTGGTGGTTGAGTAGGGTCGGCGGAAAGTAATGCGGTCTGTTGCAAGTTTGAAGCCAACTCAGGAAACTATTTTTTTTTTATTTATCGGGAGCTCCCAACTAGAAACTCTTACTTGTTTATAAATAAAAGTGACCGTCCTCCACAGTAGTTTGCGTTGTCTTTCGTAGGTTGATTTGTCTTCTGCTGTTGCTGTTGGTTTTGTTTTAGGTATTTTTATTTTTTTTGTTGATCGCGAATTTACTGTTCACGTGCGCCTTACTCCTTCTAGGTGTCGTCGTCGCCGAAGATTAAGTTCTCCATTGTTATTCCAATTGCAGGATCACTGAAGATTAGGTTGTTCAGTTTGTCTTATTGCTGGATATCTGGAGATTAGGATGGTGGCTTGAAGATCGCCAATCAGTGGCCTTGTGGTGTAGCAATTAAAGAATATGATATAATCTTTTGTGATAAATCGGTGTGGTATTTTCTTAACATGGTTTTGCACAAGTTGCGCCTGGTAAAAAAATTAATTTTTTCTTAATTTTTCCTTCAAAATGTATAGTGAGTATCTAGGGTAATGTATCATTTAAATGAAGCATGCATTTCATGGATAAAGCAATGTACTTCGAAAACGAAGCGACGCAAAGTACCATCGACCAGCTTTGCTGAAGGCAGGCTGGCGACTAACTTCGTTGCTCGGGTCAGCATCAGCAACCGCGACTTCGGCATTCGTTCGTCTGGCTTTTGGAGAACGAATATCCAGTCGGCAGGCATGTCATGTGAAAACTCAAACGCCAGATGAAACGCCAGGCATGAAATTTGTCGTCGCATGCAAATGTATGGGCGTTACTCATTTTAGTGCTTATATTGTCTTTGGTTGAGGGTATCCCCTAGTCGGGAGCTCCCTACTAGAACCTCTTACTTGTTGCAGATGATTTTATCAGTGTTAGTAGAGAAAATAGTGTTCAAAGGTAATAATTCAATGATAGGGCGAACAAGAGAGATCTACCAACAAGAACAAGAGAGATCTACATACTAAGTCAGTGTAAATGACATCAGTTTGCATTTTAGAAAGGAAATCATCATTATCCAAGGAAGTAAATTCTAGCAGATTGGTCGTAGTTGATCGATTCTTTACGAATCCATGTTGGACAGGGGAGACAACTGATTTGCAGAAATGCTGAAAATTTGAAGTGATTATTTTTAGGGATAGCCGACAGTTTTGCAATGCCCCTGTAATTTTGTATATCAGACTTTCCACCTTTCTTGTGGAGAGGAATGATATAAGATTCTTTCCAAAGAGATGGAAAGACAGAAGATTCAAGGTTAGCAATGGACGAAGAAGGGAAGAACTTCACTCCTTGAGTATACAACTAGGAATATTGTCAGGCGCAGGAGAGTAAGAAAATTGTAAAGAATTTATAACAGAAAGGAGAGAGGAATGGGAAATAATATGAGCAGGTATAGAACCGAATGAAGTAATATTTTAAAAGTAAGAAATATTATTAAGACAGACGGAAGAGTAAGTTGATTGGAAAAAGTTAGCAAAGGGGTTAGCAGAATCGGAATCATTGCTAACTTTATCTGTCCCGACAGAAAAAGAAGATTGCAAACTAGAAGATTTACGCTTTAAGTTTACAAAATTATAAAACTGTCTCGGATTTTGGGCAAATTGCCTTTTGCAACCAGAAAGACAATTCTCATAACACTGAGAACTCAGAAGAAAGAAGTTCGACTTGGCTATGGAATATTTAGCCAAGTCAATACTCGAAACAGACTTATTAAACTTTTTAAAATATTTAGATTCTATATTTTTTAGGTTGGATAGTCGGGGAGTGAACCAGGGTGGCTTTGAAGAAGCGATTGAGAGAATTGAATTAGGAATACAAGCATCTAAGATGGAGTTCAGGGATTATAAAAAAAAAAAACAAATACGAGGTTCTAGTCGGGAGCTCCCGACAAGGGGGTACTCTGAACCCTCTTATTCCAACCCCAAATGCAGCTCGCAATACGCGCTCGTATGCTTTAGTAATAATAAAGATAAATTAAAAAAGTTTCCTTGCCAGGTTTCGAACACGCAACTTATCGTATTACTTTCTGCCGCCTTTACTCAACAGCCACACCAGCAAAAAAAAAGTCTCCTTGATAAGGTTCGAACTCGTAACAGACCGCACTACTTGCCGCCACCTCCGCTCAACAGCCACATGAATAATTGAGTTTCGATCAGAATAAAACGAATTAAAATAGCAGCACAGAAAACAATAAAATCGCAAGTGCAATGCTGTTGATAGAATTCAAAAAGACGCGCGTAAATGTGTGTGTGTGTGTACATGTATACAGAAATTTTTGGAATTTGCGCTTGTTGCCGCTGATACAAGCAAAGTCAAAACCGGTTTTCTTTAATCATTTCTGTGTTTCTTAATCGATCTTGATGAAATTTTCTACAGTACATCTTATTGTACTGTAGAAAATTCGTGTATTATCAAAAAGTCACTTGCATTTAAATTGTGGGTTATATATGTGGGCAGCATAAATTGGTGTTTTTACTTGATTAGCTGTGAGATATTAGCGGGGAGGTGTTGATAGCTATAAAATGAAAGATACTTGATATATATATACTATTTTAGAAGCTACATATCAAGTTTGGGGATTCTAGCTCTTAATATTTACCAAGGTTGTTAAAAAAGCAGGATTTCGATATCGATATTTATCGATTGCTATCGATATGTTATCGAAACAGAAACAAACTCGATCTGCGCGGGCACTAGGAGGACCTACAGCTAAAGAGAGCTTCTGAGATCCTCTCGTTCATACATACGGACAGACGGACGGTGGGACGAACAGACGGACGTGGCTAGATCGACTCGGTTATTGATGCTGATCAAGAATATATTTACTTAATGTGGTCGGAGAAGCATCCTTCTGGCTGTTACATACATTTGCACAAATACATTATACCATTATATTATTACCCATTTTCAATGGGTTCAGGGTATAAAAAGCGAAACCAGCATGTCACCCTTTCAGGCCCTTCAATACAGAGTACCGTTACTGCCCCAAAAAACGAACTTCCTTTTCACACGAGCGTGATAATGACCTATTTGTAGTGTTAGCTGATTTTTAACTTACCGAACATCTTTTCGTCATTATTCATTGCCGAAATTTATCTAGTACCCTTAGCTCAGCATGACTTTATTGATTGCACGTTTGACCTTTCTTTGTTTCAAATCAATTCAATTTCTTATCTTTGGATAGAACACTTGATATTGTATTTGTATTTTACTGCTAATGTGTCCAGGTCCCCTTATTTATCTCTTCCTGAGGATGTATTTATATCATCCTACTTTAGAGGTTGCAATGTTCAATTGCAATCCTCTCAATTTGAATTCATCAGCTACCTATAAGCGCCGCCGTTGCTTTCGCAAATGAAACTATTCCTTGCTTAATCAACGTATTCATGCTACCGATTGGTCTTTTTTGTATTACTCGGTTTATATTAATATTGTCATTAATTATACTCTGAACCCATTGAAAATGGGTTAACGGGGAATAATGTATTTGTTCAAATGTATGTACCAGGCAGAAGGAAGCAACTCCGACTCTATAAAGAATATATATTCTTGATCAGCATCAACAGCCGAGTCGATCTAGCCATTTACACGGTCCAATGGCAGAGTCTCTGAAGATTAAGTTCTCCATGGTTATTCCAATTGCAGGAGCACTAAAGATTAGGTTGTTCAGTTTGTCTTATTGCTGGATATCTGGAGATTAAGATGGTGGCTTGAAGCTCTGCAATCGGTGGCCTTGTGGTCCAGCAATAAAAGAATATGATATAAAATACGGCAATGCCGGAGTAATGTATTTCAGAAGCAGTGCTCTTATTAGGTGCTAGTGGTGCAGCTTGAGCTGAAGACAATAAATTGAAGCATAACTCTAAATAACACGCTACGAAGTCATGGTCGGCAAGCCGACAAAGCAATAATCATAGGCGATAAGGAAAACTGTTGCGACATAACTATCTGGTTACCGCCGCTGACTGTTGCTGCAAGAGCGCTGAACTCAAATGCGCGGCCATTGACTTATGATTGGCCGTCCTCGGTTTTCCTGAGGCTGTCGATAACGATTTTTAGGAAAGATTGGTGGTTAGCTCTTTCCGTTTCTGGTACATCTTCCAGAGAATAAATCTAATAATTAGGATGAAAATAATGGACGCGCTAAACATTGCAGGTCTTGCTGTCAACTTTCCTTTTAAGTCGCCGATGTATCGCAAGTTTTCGATGTTCAGCCTTTGCAGGTATGGTAGACTCAAAATTTCCTGATGCCCAGTAATATTCAGCAGTGTCGATGTTGCTGAGCCTATGTGTCTTCTGACGATATTTCTCATGTTCCTGAATAGAGACCCATTTAATTCGACCTCGTCGTCGAATGTTAGGTAGGAATGTTTATTATGATCCCGTCGTTCACTTCCTCCAGTGGTTCCTGGTGACTGGTACGAGTGCTCCAATGTGCTGTGCCGCCGAAGTGTAATTGTTGCGTGCATGTCGTGGAGGGTAGCTGCTTGCAAAATGTTGACGTGAGCGTAGCAATGCAGTTTCCAAGTGGCAGTATATTATTACCGCAGTCTGCGACATTATTATTATCAGCGAAATTAAGTTTTGTACCATTGTGTTGAACAGAAAACAAAGTGATTTTTTTACAAAATCGGTAATTTTGATTATATCGGGATATTTGATTATACAATTTAAAAAATTATGATCTAATAAAACATTGGCACATGCTACTACCATTAAATCGGTTTCTGTTTTACTTTTAGGGTGCTCATTAAATATTTTTCCTAAATCTTTAGAGTTAAGAATAGCAGTGTGTATAATTTTAATCTTTGCAAGTAAAACTGACAACATTAATGTCTCGAGTTCTGATTAGAATTCTATCTATAGAGGTGGCCCGTTTTGATATGTTTCTCTTTGGCAACCTTGACGACAATGTTTACTGTTTCGGTTATTTTTATACCCTGAACCCATTGAAAATGGGTAAAAAAGGTATAATGTATTTGTGCAAATGTATGTAACATGCAGAAGGAAGCATCTCCGACTCCATGTAGTATATATATTGTTGATCAGCATCAACAGCCGAGTCGATCTAGCCATGTCCGTCTGTCTGTCCGTATGTATGAACGCAAGGATCTCAGAACCTATAAGAGCTAGAGCTGTAGGTCCTCCTAGTCCCCGCGCAGATCGAGTTTGTTTCCGATATTCGATAACTTGCCCCGTTTCCAAGTAATCGATAAAAATCGATATCGAAATCCTGTTTTTTGAGCAAATTCGGCAAATAATATGATCTAGAGTCACCAAGCTAGACATGTAGCTTCTAGAATAGAATATATGTATATATCAAGTATCTTTCATTTTATTATCATCATTATTGGTGTGGTTGGTGATTAGAGGCGGCGGCAAGTGGTGCTAAAGCAAACGAGCGCGTAGCGCGATCTGCGTTTGGTGTTGGAAGAAGAAGGTGCTGGGTATCATTTAGTCGGGAGCTCCCGACTAGAACCTATTACTTGTTATACCCTGAACCCATTAAAAATGGGTAAATAGGGTATAATGAATTTGTATAAATGTATTTATTCTTCAATATTTTATTCTACAATCAGATGTACTGTCGAAAATTTAATTAAGATCGGTTAAGACGCATAAAAGTTATGTGCGCACGTGCTAGCAGCAGCTAGCGCAAATTCCAAGAATTTCTGTATACATGTACACACACAAATTCATGCGCGTCATCTTTGAATTCTACAGCATTGCAATTGCGATTGTATTGTTTTCTGTGCTGCTATTTTAATTGGTTTTTTTCTCATTAAAACTCAGTTATTGTTGTGGCTCTTGAGTAGAGGCGGCGGCAAGTGGTGCGGTTAGTTGCGAGTTCGAACCAAGGGAACAATTTTTTTTTGTACTGAGGTTTTTTTTACTGAGGTTTTTCAAATCGATGCAAATATTTATATAATTTCTTTAAATTAAATGATTAATTATTTATTATTATTTTTATTTTATTAAAAAATAAAAGAGTGCCAAAAAATACAAATAGGGTAAATTAAATACGTCGGTAGCTAGAAAAAGAAAATTGATAAAATGAATCTTTGGAAATACAAAATTTGCGCTCTTATTTCATTTCTTTTATTTCTTAAAAATAATAAAAATTTAATTAATAAGTTTATTTAAAGAAATTATATAAATATTTGCATTGACTTTAAAAACCTCAGTACACAACATGCATTCATATGTGAATACAAATTTGGAATAGGTCGTGCATGATGAGCGCTAGAGAACAAAATTTATTTCTTCACCAGCCAAAGCCAAGTAAGGCATGCATACAAACGTAGGTGCTTGCACGCCATTGGCTGACCAAGAACTTCTCTCGAGCATACACTGTCCAGAAACAAAAGTGAAATAAATCTGTATGATATTTTCTTAACATGGTTATTGCGCCTTGTAAAAAAATGATTTTGTTCTAAATTTTTCCTGCAAAATTAATAGTGAGTATCTAGGGTAATGTATCATTTAAATAAAGCATGCATTTCATGGATAAAGCAATGTACTTCGAAAACGAAGCGACGCAAAGTACCATCGACCAGCTTTGCTGAAGGCAGGCTGGCGACTAACTTCGTTGCTCGGGTCAGCATCAGCAACCGCGACTTCGGCATTCGTTCGTCTGGCTTTTGGAGAACGAATATCCAGTCGGCAGGCATGTCATGTGAAAACTCAAACGCCAGATGAAACGCCAGGCATGAAATTTGTCGTCGCATGCAAATGTATGGGCGTTACTCATCTTAGTGTTTATATTATCTTTGGTTGAGGGTATCCCCTAGTCGGGAGCTCCCTACTAGAACCTCTTACTTGTTGCAGATGATTTTGTCAGTGACGCTATTAGAGCCTATAGCTAAGAAGAAGGGTGTTAGTAGAGATGTTAGTAGTGTTCAAAAGTAATAATTAAAAAAAAAATTGAATTAACTATATTATATATGAAAATACAATAAATATGAAAAATGAAAGGAGTAGTTAAATAGTAGTAAAGTAAAGAAAAGTATACTGTATATATAGAGTGCTAAGTAGATAGGGTAAAGACATAGTAATGGGAAATCACCGACCCGGTGGGGGAAAACTTAAATGCTGTCAGGCAAGCTATGACCTGCTCGTAGCTGGGAATGGTCAGTGAGTTCCCGAAGGTATCCTGAAAGCAACGATTTTATTAGGGGTAGCGAAAGTTCGGCGGAGAAAACGTGATTCAAACTATTGTAATTTTTGCATAACACGCGAAAAGAATTGTGCATAGCGTAATCTGTTGTGCACGTCATTAGAAATAAGGGGCTATAATTCCTGGTAGGACTAGATGGAACAGATATTTGAAGAAGCCCTAACAGAAAAGAGGAATCTGTGTCGCCAACAATCAACTTATGTAGAAAGACAACACCTTGGATTGTCCTACGGTTGGTTAACGACGGAAGATAAAGAAGATGAAGCCTGCTGCAGTAGGATGGCAACGGAAGATTGGGGTCCCAATTTAAACCTCGTAAGACAAAATGCAGAAATTGCTTCTGAACAGATTCACTGCAGGGACCAGACGCAAGAGCAGTATTCAATGATAGGGCGAACAAGAGAGATCTACCAACAAGAACAAGAGAGATCTACATACTAAGTCAGTGTAAATGACATCAGTTTGCATTTTAGAAAGAAAATCATCATTATCCAAGGAAGTAAATTCTAGCAGATTGGTCGTAGTTGACCGATTCTTTACGAATCCATGTTGAACAGGGGAGACAACTGATTTGCAGAAATGCTGAAAATTTGAAGTAATTATTTTTAGGGAAAGCCGACAGTTTTGCAATGCCCCTGTAATTTTGTATATCAGACTTTCCACCTTTCTTGTGGAGAGGAATGATATAAGATTCTTTCCAAAGAGATGGAAAGACAGAAGATTCAAGGTTAGCAAAGGACGAAGAAGGGAAGAACTTCACTCCTTGAGTATACAACTAGGAATATTGTCAGGCGCAGGAGAGTAAGAAAATTGTAAAGAATTTATAACAGAAAGGAGAGAGGAATGGGAAATAATATGAGCAGGTAAAGAACCGAATGAAGTAATATTTTAAAAGTAAGAAATATTATTAAGACAGACGGAAGAGTAAGTTGATTGGAAAAAGTTAGCAAAGGGGTTAGCAGAATCGGAATCATTGCTAACTTTATCTGTCCCGACAGAAAAAGAAGATTGCAAACTAGAAGATTTACGCTTTAAGTTTACAAAATTATAAAACTGTCTCGGATTTTAGGCAAATTGCCTTTTGCAACCAGAAAGACAATTCTCATAACACTGAGAACTCAGAAGAAAGAAGTTCGACTTGGCTATGGAATATTTAGCCAAGTCAATACTCGAAACAGACTTATTAAACTTTTTAAAATATTTAGATTCTATATTTTTTAGGTTGGATAGTCGGGGAGTGAACCAGGGTGGCTTTGAAGAAGCGATTGAGAGAATTGAATTAGGAATACAAGCATCTAAGATGGATTTCAGGGTGTTATAAAAAAAAAAAACAAATACGAGGTTATAGTCGGGAGCTCCCGACTAGGGGATACTCTGAACCCTCTTATTCCAACCCCAAATGCAGCTCGCAATACGCGCTCGTATGCTTTAGTAATAATAAAGATAAATTAAAAAAGTTTCCTTGCCAGGTTTCGAACACGCAACTTATCGTATTACTTTCTGCCGCCTTTACTCAACAGCCACACCAGCAAAAAAAAGTCTTCTTGATAAGGTTCGAACTCGCAACAGACCGCACTACTTGCCGCCACCTCCGCTCAACAGCCACATGAATAATTGAGTTTCGATCAGAATAAAACGAATTAAAATAGCAGCACAGAAAACAATGAAATCGCAAGTGCAATGCTGTTGATAGAATTCAAAAAGATGCGCGTAAATGTAATCAACGTATTCATGCCACCGATGACCTTTTTTGTATTACTCGGTTTATATTAATATTGTCATTAATTATACTCTGAACCCATTGAAAATAGGTAAACGGGGTATAATGTATTTGTTCAAATGTATGTACCAGGCAGAAGGAAGCAACTCCGACTCTATAAAGAATATATATTATTGATCAGCATCAACAGCCGAGTCGATCTAGCCATGTCCGTCTGTCTGTCCGTTCGTCTGTCCGTATGTTTGAGTGCAAGGATGTCAGAACCTATAAGAGCTAGAGACTTGAAATTTTAGCTGTAGGTCCTCCCAGGGCCCGCACAGATAGAGATTGTTTCTGATATTCGATAAATATCGATATCGAAATCGTGTTTTTTTAACAACCTTAGTAAATAAAAAGAGCTAAAATTCCCAAACTTGATATGTAGCTTCTAAAATAGTATATATATATCAAGTATCTTTCATTTTATAGCTATCAACACCTCCCGCTACTATCTCATAGCTATGAATCAAGTAAAAGCAACAATTTATGCTGTCCACCAATAGAAGCCACAGTTAAATGCAATTGACTTTTGAGAATACACAAATATTCTATAACACAATAAGATGTACTGTAGAAAATTTCATCAAGATCGGTTAAGAAACACAATTATTAAAGAAAACGTGTTTTGACTTTGCTTGTATCAGCGGCAACAAGCGCAAATTCCAAGAATTTTTGTATACATGTACACACACATTCATGCGCGTCTGCTTTGAATTCTATAAACAGCATTGCAATTGCGATTGTATTGTTTTCTGTGCTGCTATTTTAACTCGTTTTTTACTCATTAAGATTCAATTATTGGTGCGGTTGTTGGGTAGAGGCGTCCGCATGGAATGCGGTCAGTTGCGAGTTCGAACCAGGTTCGAACCTTGGCAGGCCAAGCGAACATATTTTTTTTAAATTTATCTTTATTACTAATGCGAACGAGCGCGTTGGTGTTGGAATAAGGGGGTACAGGGTATCCCCTAGTCTGGAGCTCCCGACTAGTACCTTTTACTTGTTTGTCCTGAACTCGTGAACTCATGTGTGGAGGCCAAAATTGAAGTTCACAAATGATTGGGAACAAATCATGTGAAACATTAATTTTGAATAATGCTATATCACGAGGGGTGGAGAAATTAAATTTGATTATTGACACGCTAGCAGAAGTTTTGCTAGAAATATAGGCTGCCAATGAGTTACAAGTGGGGCCAGACGAAAGTCGAGACACAGAAACTTGCCTACGAGGAACAAGTACAGTCAAAGTAGGAGCTGATGGGGCTGAAGGTAACACTTGAGTTGGTATGGGGGCACCGAGATAGCTTTTTACAATCTGGGCTAGATTGCGCGCAGGTCTACCTTTACTCGATACCTTAAATTTATTATGTCGGTTCTCCTCGAGCACGCGCATATAAACTGCAAATCAATCAAAACTGGGCTCATTTTTATACCCTAAACCCATTTGAAATGGGCAAAAGGGGTATAATGTATTTGTTCAAATGTATGTAACAGGCAGAAGGAATCATCTCCGACTCCATAAAATATATAATAACGTAGTTATAAGTTTGAATAAGAAGACTTTATTTCACGAGAGTGAATTTTTATCAGTTTATTATGTTGAATATCTGGATTAAGACTGAAGTACAAAAATTGGCCCACGCTATGTTTAAAGCTAATTAATTTGTTTATAAATGATTGTTGACAATATGTCAGCTTGGCTGCAGAGATTCTGTTGGTTAGTTTTTGTTTATAAATGATTGTTGACAATATTGAGCTTGGCTGCAGAAGGCATTCTGCTCTTAGGATTTTTGCTGCTGTTAGCGTTATTTGAATTCGGATGCAGAAGGCATGCTATTGTTATGATTATTCAATTTGTAAATACACAGTGGGTTATGCCATGCAATGTAGCTTATGAATAACAGTGGTTCAAAATGCTGTTGTTGTGAATATGTCACTCCTCCCCACTAAAAATAAAGCATGTCCTCACGCGTGTAGGGTATATGAAAAAAGTAAGTATAATAAAAAATATTCTTTAAATGCTAGGATACAATTTTGGTAACATATTTAAATTTTCTTGTTCATTTTCAATTTCGAGTTCAACTGGGAGTTGTGCAGGTGGCTGATCAATAACATTTACTTTCTTAATAAATATTTGTTTGGTTATATTTTTAAACTTATATGCTAGATACATTATTATGATTAATATGATGATTACAAATACTGTAATTATTATAGTTTGGAATATTTTCATTTCTTTAATATTTTCGTAAATTATTTCTTTTGTTTGAATGTACAAACGTGGCTTTAATTTAGTAATATTATTTCTTACGTACATATGTATATACTCCTGTTGTAGTCTGAGTTCAAATTGCTTATAGATATCTCATTAAGTATTGCTGAGCAATTATGAATTTTTATTATGTTATTTCCCTTAATTAAGATATCATTTTTAATACAGTTTTGATTCAATGTGATTTTTGGTAAGTTCCATGTTATAAGTATATTTGTTTCGATATATGTAGTTAGTTTGTGTTATTAGATGTGTTTTTGAAAATCTGCAACTAGTGTTAGTTTGTTTTATTATACCTAATATGCATTGGTTAATAGTTAATTTTTTCTTGTCCTTCTTGTATAAATTATTATTATGTGAGTAGTATTTGTATTGTGTTTCGTCTTGTAAAATATTTTTATCATCTTCCGGGTAGGGTAGAATTTCGTATAATGGGGTTTTATTTATTTCTCTAGGAATGTGTGAAATAATCAAAATTTCATTCGTGTCTGATCTAAGCCAAGTATATTTTTTTATGTTAAGAAGCTATTCGGAATTAACGTTTGTGAGCTTGTCGAATTTAATAATAATTTTGGAGTAAAAATTCCCAATCTAGTCAGTTGCATTCCCATTTCTAAACCTACAATATATTCTGTGAATTGTTGTAAGTTGAATGCAAGTAGTTCCAGTACTTTAAATTCTTCTCTTTCTTTGTTTACTATTTCTATTCCTTGGTTGACCGCTTCAATTACATGGTTGAGTTAGTTTATTTGAATACTATTTTGAGCTATTGAATTCATTTTTTCTCCAAGTTCCTCCTTATCGTTGTTATCTAAAGTTCCAAATAAGTATTTGTATGTTGTTCCTACGAAATTAAGTAATCCTCTCTTACTTCTTTTTACTATTCGGATACCGTTTATTTCTCTTTGCAACTTTTCTGTCAAATATTGAATTTGTATTCTGTCCTTAAATTTGTTTGTTTGTAACATTAATTTGTCATATGTGTCTTCTGTCTTTGTTAAATTTATTGTGAGACAATGGTGCTCGTAATTATCGGTTATGTCTATCATGCCTAATTTAAAGAGTAAGTAATTATTATTTGATTTAATAGGGTTAATATCTACAAACTGGTTATTACTTCCTGGTAATAGTGTTGACATCATTAGTGCCAGAAAAATGAATGTTATAGGTCCTGTTTTGGAATTTAGTCCTCCTGTAAATATTTGCTATTTTCCCAGTGGGTTTGTAATGGTTATGTAATTTACCGTGAATTATCCTAAACTTTGTATTTACTGCGAAATCATTTCGGTTTTTATTAAGATTATTTATTCTGGTCTCTTTTATGATTTGGGTATTCTAATTAGGTGTACCTGCGTAAATGAAAATGTCAGCTGGAGTTCTGCCAGTAGAGTTATGTTTAAGCTTATAATTATAAGTGTATAAAATTACCTCAATTTTCATGAGTTTATTTTCTTCGTCATCGTCAGTATTTATAATATGTATTTTTTCATTAATTGTCTTATGTAGTCTTTCTATATCCGCTACACCATTTTTACTTGTTATTTGAATTTCAACTTTTTCCTTATTCAACCATTCTTGCAGGGCAAGACTCATAAAAGCACTGTCCCTATCTGTCTTTAGAGTTATAGGTTTTCCCATGTTGTTAAATATTTGGATGAGTCCTCTTTTAACTTCCATCCAATCCTTGCCGTTAAGTTCAATTACATTTGGAAATTTTGAATATAAATCAATACATGTTAAATAGCTGTGGTTTTTTATTGAATAAATGTCTACTACGTAAGTTTCTCTACAGTTTTCTACTTCTGGTGTAATTTTAAATTTACAAGATGTGTTCTCCTGTGATCAATCTTAGCTAGATAACAAACTTCACATTCGTTAATTATGTTTTGGATTAAATTTTGATAGTCTGGGTAATAATATGTTTCTTTAAAAAGTCCAACCATCTTTTCGATGCCTGGATGTAAAAGTTTCTTGTGGCTGCTAACTATTATTTCTTTAATTTCTGCATAGCTCCTAATGTCTTTCAGTTTAATATTTGTTCGTAATATTCAAGTTGTTTTGGGGTTCATTATTTCTTTAAAGACTTGTTGTATTATTTCAAAATCGGAATCGTATTCAATGTTTAATACGCTTAAATTGTTGCAAAAATGTTTTATCAATATCTGTTTAGCTTTTTCAATGTTTAAGTTTAAATATTCGATTTTTTTTCTAAATTTTTTAATATATGGTTCAACTTCTATTTGCTTGGTATCACTTCTAATCATTTCTATTTGTCTTCTTAAATAGTTTAATGTTTTTTCTGTTAAATGTATTAAATTTTCAATATCTTCTTCAGCGCTATGTGCTGTAGCTTGTGTGTTAATATCTTGTTCGCCTAGCATATTTTCTTCAATTTTGATGCGTGATAAAGCATCTGCTTCGTGGTTTAATATTCCTTCTAAGTATTTGATAGAGAAATTATATTCACTAAGTTTAATACGCCAACGTTGTAATTTCATGTTGGGTTCTTTAATGTTGTTTAGCCAAACGAGTGGCTTATGATCGCATAAAATGTCAAATGTTCTGCCATATAAATATGGGCGAAAATATTTTACTGCCCACACTATTGCTAAAAGCTCTTTTTCTATTGTACTGTAATTTTGTTCGTGATTGTTTAACGTTCTACTTGAGAAAATAATTGGCTTGTTATCTTGTGACAACACAGCTCCTATTGCAAAATTACTTGCGTCGGTTGTTACCTGAAACTTTTTATTAAAGTCTGGACATACTAATATTGGATCGTTCAAAATTAATATTTTTCATTTTTCAAAGGCTTTATTGTATTCAACATTTTTAATATCAATTTTTGCCGCTTTCTTTAGGTAAAGAGTCATGGGTTTTGCAATTTTTGCAAAATCTGGAATGAACTTTCGATAATAACCACATAAACCTAGAAATGATTTAATTTCCTTTAATGTTTTTGGCAAAGGAAATGCTTGTATTGCTTTTACTTTCAATTTGTTTGGCCGTATGCCTTCTGGACTTATAATATGGCCTAAGAATTCTGTTTCCTTTTTTAAAAACTCGCACTTATCTAATTGAAGTTTCAAATTTGCCTGTCTTAATTTTTCAAAAACTTTATTTATTGAATTTAAATGTTCTTCAAGTGATGTGGAGAAGATAATAATGTCGTCCAAATAAACAAGACAATGCTTGTTAATTAAATCACGAAGAACGTGATGCATGCACCTTTGGAATATTGGAATGTTTGGAATGGCATTCGAGTATACTCATAATGCCGTATTTGGTAGAAAATGCTGTTTTATTAATTGATTTTTTGTCCATCTCAATCTGATGGAAACCTTTTGCTAAATCTATTGTTGTAAAGTATGAACATCTTCCTAATTTTCCCAAAATCTCGTCCATGTTTGGAATGGGGAATTTATCATTGATTGTAATGTCGTTTAATCCTCTGTAATCGACCACTAATCTAAATTTTGCCTCGATATTGGATGTCACTGAAATTTTTCAGTAATTTTAATAGTTTTGATTTTTCTTCATCGTTTAGATGATCAACTCGGTAATCTTGTCCCGATGTTATTTCATTACTTATTGCGTAATTAATTTCTTGTGTATAACTTTCTGGTTTTAAATATGCTTCGAAGTTTTTTTCTTCTGATTGAACGATCTCTCGCTAATTATAATTCTGTCATGAGCGTAGTCAATTAAGGCGTTGTTTGCCTTTAACAAATTTCTGCCTAAAAGTATATCATAATGAGGTGAAAAATCATGTATGTAAAAAATCTGATCTTGCCTTAAGAGTTTATTAGTTGCAGTGGATACATAATGGTTTAGTTTTGATATCCCTGTCATGGTTCTAATCGAAGTAGGTCTTGTATAAACTGGTATATTAAGGAAGTTTTCCCTCATCATATTTATTGACGACCCAGTGTCAATGAGACATCTGTAGCGTCTGTTATTAATTTTAATTTCTATGTACTGGCTTGTCCCGAGGCTCCAATTGGAAAATGTTCGTCTTTTATTTCATTATTCTGAAACTCCTCATATTGGTTGCTCTGACAACCATACTCTTCTTGTACATAGTTACCCTGATAGTTTTCTGATTGTTGATAATTTTCATCAACCTGCATTTTTTGGGAACCACTAGTATTTTCGCGTATACACTTGTACGATTGATTTGGTATATATCTACCTTGAGAAATATTTTGATTTATGGGGTTATTTATTTGTGCTTGTTGTAAATTCTGTTTGAATTCTTGAGCTAGTTGCTTATTTTGGTTAAAATAAGTTTGGTTGTTCGGAGGGTGATGTGAAAAATTGTGGCTTTGATTATTGTTAGTTATGTAACTTGGAGTAAATTGAGGTTTAGTATTTCCTGTATAATATATAGCATTGTTAGTATTTTGTTTTTTATTATTGTTATAATAATTTTCCTTATAGTAGCCCTCCATTTGAGCTACTTGTTTTAATTTTGAAATAGTGTATATATCATGTCTTGCGAGTGACATAAAGAGTCTATCTGGTAATTTTTTATGTATTAAGTTTTTTACAGTGTTATGCATAGCGTTTGTATACAATCTGGAATTATCTAAATTCCCTTCTAATTTTAACTTGTCAGTTATAATTATTATCACTACAAAATTTACGCAAATTACCTTAATAATTGGTATTATATAGTCTTCGCAGTAGTTCTTCCACGGGTGTTTGCGTCTCGTATTCGGAGATTAAGGCTTCCCTCAGTTGGGACTAGTTGTTGATTTGCAGCATTCTAGGAACCTTCTGGGCATCTCCAGATATTTGGAGCTCAATCGCCCCGAATATGATGCATTGTTGTCGTTCATTGTGAGTAAAGTACAGTTGAAGCAGGTAATCCATCCTTCTGATAAATGGACCCAGGGCTATAGGGTCTCCCTCAAAGCAATTGGTTTAAATTTTGGTCGTTTAATTTATTCATTGCTGCAAGTGCAGCCACATGAGAGCCTTCTGGTTGCTCCATTTTTTTTTTTTTTTAATTTTAGGTATTTAGTTTGTGTCACGAAAAAACACTTTGTGTTGCAACGACCGAATTGGATTTATACGTTGCTTGAATTGTTTTGACACGTTAAGTTCTTTTGCGGATAGCGAGTTTTGGAGTTGAAATATATCCGATTTAGTTGTAATACTGTGCACAATTACTCTTGTTGATCAGAGAAGACACCAGTTGTATGGATAAGCCGCTCTTTAATTGATCGTATTACTCACGAACTTTAATTTATTTCTTTTCACAAAATGCTATCCTACCGGTGAATTTTTATCAGTTTATTATGTTGAATATCTGGATTAAGACTGAAGTACAAAAATTGGCCCACGCTATATTTAAAACTAAATAATAATTGGAGTACGTGACTTTTTGCAAAGGGACAGCGGCTGCAGCTTGATTATGCTAGCGCCTTTCTGTTGATCAGTTTTTGTTTCTAAATGACTAGCGGGCATAACCCGGCTTTGCCCGTAGCACGTATGTTAAAAATCAACGTTCTCAAAAAGCTTTGAAAATGATTTTGAAATTTATCGGACGGTAAACAAACATACAAACGTTTTCCGCCAATTTACCAATGTTGCCAGTGGAATTTCCCAAATCGCTGAAACACGTATTCATTATATTCTTATGTAGAGCTTTGAAAATAAGTTTGAAGCAAATCGGACACAACCTAAAGATTCGCCCAAAAAATCTTTAAATCGCGTTCCCCCCGAATAAGTTTGAATTCTGCGAAAAGTGTGAAACACGTATCAAATGATTTTTCTTATATATCTCTGGAAATGAATTTCAGCGCGAAACGTCTTCCACCAAATCTTTGACCTCAATTTCCACCAAGGAGGAACGGATTTTCCAAAAGTATGAAACACCCCTCAAATGAATTTGAACAAAGATCTTTGGAAATAAGTATGGGGCCGAGCGGAACGTAAAGAAAAATCTTTCATACAACCGTTTTCCGCCAATTTACCACTGTTGCGGGTGGAATTTCCCAAATCGCTGAAATACGTATTTATTAAGTTCTTATGTAGAGCTTTGAAAATAAGTTTGATGCAAATCGGACACAACTTTAAACTTCGCCCAAAAAATCTTTAAATCGCATTCGCC
The DNA here is from genome assembly GCF_035044405.1 of Drosophila montana. Lineage (NCBI taxonomy): Eukaryota > Metazoa > Arthropoda > Insecta > Diptera > Drosophilidae > Drosophila > Drosophila montana. The sequence goes on from NW_026999179.1 coordinate 241,303, forward strand.
CCGAAGAAGTTGGAATTCTGCGAAAAATGTGAAATACGTCTGAACTGATTTTTCTTATAGATCTTTGGTAACGAATTTGAGCGCGAAACGTCACCCACCAAATCTTTGACCTCCATTTCCACCAAGGAGGAACGGATTTTCCAAAAGTATGAAACACCCCTCAAATGAAATTGAACAAAGATCTTTGAAAATAAGTTTGGGGCCGATCGGATGGTAAACAAAAATGTTAGATACAAAGGTTTTTCGCGATTTTTCCACACTTGCGGGTGGAATTTCCCGAAACCCCGTCTTAACGTACACCTACATCACATAAGGTAGCTACAGTGAAAATTTCAGCTTCCTAGCTCTTACGGTTTGGGCTGTGCGTTGATCACCAATCAGTCAGTCAGTCAGCACAAACAGTTTTATATATAGAGATTGTTGACAATATGTCAGCTTGGCTGCAGAGATTCTGTTGGTTAGTTTTTGTTTATAAATGATTGTTGACAATATGTGAATTCGGATGCAGAAGGCATGCTATTGTTATGATTATTCAATTTGTAAACACACAGTGGGTTATGCCATGCAATGTAGCTTATGTATAACAGTGGTTCAAAATGCTGTTGTTGTGAATATGTCACTATATATATATTCTTGATCAGCATCAATAGGCGAGTCGATTTAGCCATGTCCGTCCGTCTGTCCGTCCGTATGGATGAACGCAAGGATCTCTGAACCTATAAGAGCTAGAGATTTGATTTTAAACCTGTAGGTCCTCCTAGTGCCCGTGCAGATCGAGTTTGTTTCCGATATTTGATAACTTGCCCTGTTTCCAAGTAATCGATAAAAATGAATATCGAAATCCTGTTATTGAGCAGATTTGGTAAGTCATAAGAGCTAGAGTCACCAAACTAGACACATAGCTTCAGAATAGTATATATATATCAAATATCTTTGAATTTATAGCAATCACCACCTCCCCGCTAATAGAAGCCACTACTTGAATGCAATTGACTTTTTAGAATACACAATATTCTATAGCACAATAAAATGTACTGTAGAAAATTTCATCAAGATCGGTTAAGAAACACAGAAATTATTAAAGAAAACGTGTTTTGACTTTCCTCGTATCAGCGGCAGCAAGCGCAAATGCGAAGAATTTCTGTTTTCATGTGCATTTTTTTCTCGTAAAGACACAATGATATGTTTGGCTGTTGAGTAGAGGCGGCGGCAAGTAGTGCAGTCTGTTGCGAGTTCTAGCTCTACCGATGATTCTGTTTTTTGGCTGGTGTGGCTGTTGAATAGAGGCGGCAGCAAGTAAAGCGATCAGTTGCGAGTTCGAAAAAAGAGAACTTTTTTTTTAATTAATCTTTATTTCTACTAAAGCAACTGCATTTGGTGTTGGAATTAGAGGGATCAGGGTAACCCCTAGTCGGGAGCTCCGGAAAGAGCCTCTTACTTGTTTTTCATTGAGGGAACTTTTTTGTATACCCCCTCAGAGGCTATTATAAATTTGTCTCGAAATGTGTAACGGATAGAAGGAGACATTTCTGACCCCATAAAGTATATATATTTTTGATCAGTGTCAATAGCTGAGTCGATATAGCTATGCACCTCTGTCTGTTTCTATGTTATCTAGTCGCTCGGAAGTCTATGCAGAAGTACCCCATTCTATTACACGCAGTACATATATCGGAGCCGGCAGGATCAGCTAACTATATCATATAGCTGGCATGGGAACGATCGGTCGAAAATTAAGTTGTTGTATAGAAAACTTTTTGAAGATATTTTGAGCGAACTCGGCTTTTCTAAGTTTCACTATGTTCCCCACAATGTCTTATTTACATCGGACCACCATGTCTATAGCTGCCATAAGAACTATCGGTCTAAAATGAGGCTCTTGTATGAAACAATTTTTGTTTGTCATCATATATTAACCATACTTGGCATTAACTATTTTCCCTGTGTTTCTTAGATAAGGGCAAAGCATTATGAGTATTATGAAAAGGTTGGGTCTGCAAGGATATTAAATCTTCGGCGTGCCGAAGATAGCCCTTCATTCTCGTTTTAGTTAATATATTTTTATACGCTGAACCCATTAAAAATGGGTAAAAAGGGTATAATGTATGTAACAGGCAGAAGGAAGCATATCCGACCCCATAACGTGTATATATTCTTGATCAGCATCAATAGCCGAGTCGATCTCACCATGTCAGTCTGTCTGTCCGTCCGGCCGTTGGTCCGTATGTATAAACGAAAGGAACTCAGAACCTATAAGAGGTATTATACCCTGAACCCATTAATAATTGATGAAAAGGGTATAATGATTTTGTGCAAATGTATGTAACAGGCAGAACGAAGAATCTCCGACCCCATAAAACGTATATATATTCTTGATCAGCATAAATAGCCGAGTCGATTTAGCCATGTCCGTGTGTCTATCCGTTTCGTCTGTCTATAAGAGCTAGAGTGTAAGTCCTCCTAGTGCCCACGCAGTACGAGTTTGTGTCCGATAATCGATATATTTCCCCGTTTCCAAATAATCGATCATAATCGACATCGAAGTATTGCAAGAACATTTCATTTAATAGCTATCGCCTCCTCTCCGCTTCCACTACATAGTTAAAAATCAAGTAAATAAAACAATTTGTATTGCCCACCAATTAAGCCACAATTTAAATGCAATTTACTTTTTGAGAATATACAAAAACCAAAAAAAGATCTACATTTGAAAGTTTAATAAAGTCCGTTTAAGAAACCCAAAAGTTATTAATGAAAACGTGAGGTTATATAAATATTAGCAGCCCACGTGTCAGCGGTAGCTCGCGCAAATTGCAAGACTTTGCATTGCAATTGCGATTGTTAATGTTTTCTGTTCTGCTATTTTAATCCGTTTTTTTCTCATTAGGACTCAATTGTTGGTGTGGCTATTGAGTAGAGGCGGTCGCAAGTAGTGCGGTCTGTCACGAGTTCGAGTCCAATCGAGGCACCTATTTTATTTTTTTGTTTTATTACTACTAATGCAAACGAGCTGGTAGCGCGCGCTGCATTTGGTGTTGGCAGAAGAGGGTTAAAGGTATCCCCTACTCTTACTTATTAAGTTTCACATCGGCAAAAGTGGCTGCAACACTATTTACTCTAATAGCGGCCCAGAGACTGCTAGCATTTTATATGACCATTGAGACTACGAGACTACTGTCTTACACATTTTGGAAAATGTGACATTTTTTGTGTAAATGTGTAAAATGCGGCCTTTACGTTTTCCCATAAGGAAGCACATTTTACACATATTTCAAAAATGTCACATACTATAAACAGCTAATATAGCAACGAAGGCAATCGGTACCTTTAAATTATAATTTTAAATGTTAATAATCCAAGAGTTTCTTACATATAAAGATGGCCAAATCCCGCAAAGAGTCCATTAAATGGAGCCCCTACTTCGAGGTCACATTTGTTGACTTTTGAAAGGAAAACTTTGCGGCGCTTAGGTAAATCTAAGCAACTCGATCAGCTGTTTATTTAGAGAAGCGGTACTTTTCCCACTCACAAGTTACCGACAACCGACACTAGCCAACGGAACACCAATATGTGAAATTTGAAAATGTGACATTTCTTAAGCATAGTGGAAAAAGGTTATTAGTGGTTAAAATCTACCAGCATTGCGATTTGCGTGCAACATATATGTGTTCACTCTATGGGCGGGTCTGGCATGAAGTTTAAATACATTTTCACATATTTAACCCTTTTCAATTAGGCAACAACCTTAAGTTTTGATTTCTTTGGGTACTCAATTAAAGAATATGATTTGTATGGAAAAAGGTTTTTTTCATATCCTGAATCCATTAAAAATGGGTAAAAAGGGAGTATAATGTATTTGTGTAAATTTATGCAACAGGCAGAAGGAAGCATCTCCGACCTCATAAAGTAAATATATTCTTGATTAGATCCAATGAGTAAATTTCGTAAGTTATAAGAGCTAGAGTCAACAAACTTGATATGTTTGTTCTAGAATAGAATATATAAATCAAGTATCTTTCATTTTATAGCTTCGCAACCTCCCCGCTTACACCACAAAGCTATAAATCAAGTTAATAAACCAACCTGTATTACCCACTAATTTAAGCTACAATTTAATTGCAATTGATTTTTTGAGGAAACAGAAATATTCTTTACCACAATAAAATGTACTGTAGAAATTTCATTAAGATCTGTTAAGAAACACAAAAGTTATTAAAAAAAATGGGATTTGGCTGATCTAGGGCTTGCAGCATCTAGCGCAAATTGCAAGAATTTCTGCTTACATCTACACACATACATTCATGTGCATCTTCTTTGAATTGCATTGCAATTGCGATTGTATTGTTTTCTATGTAGCAATTTTAATCCGTTTTTTTCTCATTAAAACACAATGCTTGGTGTAGTAGATGCGATTGCAAGTAGTGCGGTATATTACGAGTTCGAGACCTATCGAGGAGACACTTTTTTTTCAATTTTAATTTATTTTTATTACTGCTGAAGCAAACGAGCGCGTAGCGCGAGTTGCATTTGGTGTTGGTAAATGAGGGTTCAGGGTATTCCCTTGACGGGATCTCCCGACTAGAGCCTCTTATTTGTTTTTCTTTAGGTAGGTGGTGCGTTCTAGGTTTTTGTATCTCTTTGCCACTTAATTGGCACTTGCACTATTGTACAACTATATAGTAACATTCAAACTTGCTTATTATTAAAATTAACACTAATATGGGTTATATTATTCCACATCCGATATTGTCAGGGTGCTATTGAGGTTAGGGGTTTAACAAAAAACGATAAAGAAGGGCTACCTACGGCACGACGAAGATTTAATACCCTTGCAGAACTAACCTTTTCATAATGCTCATAGTGCTATGCCTGTATCTAAGAAGCACAGGAAAAGTAGTTAATGCCGAGTATGGTTAAGATATCTTGAGAAACAATAAAATGATCAACAACAACTTAATTTTCGACCGATCGGTTCTATGGCAGCTGTATGATCAAGTGGTCCGATGGTGATAGGATTTTGCATAAATATGAGTAGCATAGTATGAATAATTAATGCCGAGCTTGGTCAAGATATCTTGAAAAACAAAAAAGTTTTCCATACAGCAACTTTATATTCTACCGATCGTTCCTATGGCAGCTATATGATATAGTGGTCCGATGTAAAAAAGATTTTGCATAAATGGAGGGAGCATAGTAAAACTAATAAATGCCGAGCTTGGTCAAGATATCTTGAAAAACAAAAAATGTTCCATACATCTAATTTTCGACCGATCGTTCCTATGGCAGCTATGTGATATAGCAGTCCGACGTAAATAGGATTTTGCATATATATGAGAAGCGTTTACAAACTAATAAATGCCGAGTTTGGTCAAGATATCTTGAAAAATAGATAAATTGTCCATACATCAATTTAATTTTCGAACGATCGCTCCTATGACAGCTTTATGATAGAGTAGTCCGATGTAAATAAGATTTTGCATAAATGGAGGGAGTATAGTAAAACTAAATAATGCCGAATTTGGTCAAGATATCGTGAAAAACAAAAAAAATTTTCATACAACAACTTAATTTTCGATCGATCGTTCATATGGCAGCTATATGATATAGTAGTCCAATGTTGATATAATTTTGCATATATATGAGGAGGGTAGTAAAACTAATAAATGCCGAGTTTGGTCAAGATATCGTGAAAAATAAAGCAATTTTTCATATAAAAACTTAATTTTCGACCGATCGTTCCTATGGCAGCTATATGATATAAAGGTCCGATATTGATAGGATTTTGCGTATATATGAGGAGCATAGTAAAACCAAAGATAATATAAACACTAAGATGAGT